>NC_088863.1:33386714-33485221 GCF_032884065.1 Artemia franciscana
AAGTAAGGAGCAATATGAAAACTTAAAACGAACAAAAATTACAAAAATTTTCACCCGGAATCGTCCGCAAGAAATTTTCAGGGGGAATTTTCTGCTATAATGGAATTGACTGCGGGGAATTTTCCTGGCGGAGGGGAGGGGGGTATTTTGCGTGTGAAGAACTCTCCATGGAGGAATTTTCTGTGGGGGGAAGGATTTTTCCATCAAGGGGGAGCCGGACTTCCCGGTATTATGTAAAAACGATTACAAATTAAATAAAAAGCAAGTTTTTTCAACTGAAAGTAAGGAGCAACAGGAAAACGTGAAACAAATAAAAATTGTTGTGTATGTGAGAGGATTACCCCCTCTTCAATACCTTGCTCTTTACGCTAAAGTTTGACTTCTGTCCCATTTTTCTATGAGCGACTTCTGAAACACAAGAACCGCTTAATTAGAATAATAGGCTTTTTAAAAGTTTTAAAAAAATTGTTAATGAGTGAGGTATTGAGGATGGGGTAGCCCCATCCTCATGGGGGCTACCTCATAAACGTAATAAACGTAATATACATTCTCATATACGTAATAATTTCAGTTTGTTTTAAGTTGTAACTTTGCTCCTTACTTTCACTTAAAGAAAACTTGTTTTTTTAATTTAACCATAGTTGAGCACCAGTACTTAATTTTATGTTTACTTAATGTATGGTTACTGTTTATTATGTATTGTGTCATTTTTTTATTTTAACCAAGTTGCGTCTTTGCTACTACTTTGCTACTACACTGCACTACTTTGCTACTACACTACTGCTTGAAGAAAAATGTGCTATTGAAGACCACGGGGAGGCACACACCCCATTTATCATTTTTTATGGCACTTGGTATTTACCAAGTGACTTATAGCGATCGCAATTTCTGTCGGTCTGTTTATCTGTCTGTCTGTCGGTCCCGGTTTTGCTAGTTCGGAGACTTCCAGATAAGCTAGGACGATGAAAGTTGGCAGCCGTATCAGGGACCAGACCAGATTAAATTAGAAATACTCTCTTCCCCGATTCGACCATCTAAGGGGGAGTGGAGGGACGGTAAGTTCGGAAAATTAGAAAAATTTAGGTATTTTTAACTTACGAACGGGTGATCGCATCTTAATGAAATTTGATATTTAGAAGGAACTCATGTCTCAAAGCTCTTATTTTGAATTCCGACCAGATCTGGTGACATTGGGGGGAATTGGAAGGGAAAATTTGATATCTTAGAAAATGCTTAGAGTGGGGAGATTGGGATGAAATTTAGTGGGATAGATAAGCACATGTCGTAGATACGTGATTGATGTAACCGGACTGGATCCTATCTCTTTGAGGGAGTGAGGAGGGGGGTTCCAGTGCTTTGGTAAGTTCGGTGCTTCTTGACGATGAAATTGGTAGGCGTGTCAGGGACTTGCACAAATTGACTTGATAACAGTCGTTTTCCTTGAATCGACCATCTGGGAGGCTGAAGGGGGAGGAAAAATTAGAAAAAAATGAGGTACTTGAGAATGGGTGATCGGATCCTAATGAATTTTGATATTTAGAAGAACCTCGTGTCTCAGAGCTCTTTTTTAAATCCCGACCGGCATTAAGCCTCTGATTTTCCTTTTAAGTCATCCTATTGATTCTTAGAATTTTGCTAGAGCTCATGCCATATCAGCTCTTATCTCTTGGCTCTTCCGACCTCGTCACGAGAGCCATATGAGCTCTTGGCTCTTGTTTTTCATCGGGTGTTCAATAGCTATTATACAGAATAATTTCTCAGAACTAGTTTTCAGTCATCTTGTAAACACATTTAGGCTCTTGTTTTTCACAAATGTTCCCTGGGATGTCCCTGGAGGACATCCCATGCCCTTTGATTTCCCAGATGTGAAACACCTCTAGCGCTCCCTCCAATAAAAATGCTTAAACGATCCTCCTGTATTTAACAGTACAGCCTCAAGATTTTTCTGCTCTGTTGCCTGAAATCTTATACCATTTTTCGAACACATTTAGCAGGCGTTGTACTCTGTGTCGTTGCCTCTCAAGTTGGTGTGAAGTGGGAGGCTTAGAGAAAACCCTCACTCCAAAATGAGTTTCGTAATATGACCACACAACCCTACAATATTCACATATATTCACAATATTCACATTGACAAGAAATTTTCCCTCGCCCCTTAGGATTTTGTGTTTTTCCTTTTTTTTCTTTTTATTCGTTATACTTTCTGTAATCGTTTTAAGGGTGTTAGCTTGCATAGTGTTAATCATTTAAGATAAGTCGGTAGTCTGAAAGGTACCGACTTACCACTGGGGGGGGGGGGGGCTTCATGATTTCAAAGGAGTACAATCTACAATAATAAAATGTCCCCCCGTCAACCCCATTAAATTATTTTTTTTATCCTAACTAACCAGAATTCTGTGTATCTTTACGGTCTTTTCGTGTATTTTGAACATTCCTTAATTTTACCTCATTTTTTTTTGTCAGGGAAAACCCATTACCTTCTCTCCAGAATGCACTTATGAGTCTTATGAGTGTCTATATTTTGAGTATCTTATGTTTACAAACATAAACTAGTTTAAGCAAACCAATCGTATCTTAGGCTAACTTATAAAGGTAAAGCGGTACCAAATTTTAAACTAGTGCTAAATGGCAAAAGTAAGTAATTGTGCAGTATGAAATCAGAATAGCAGAAAAACTATTGTAGATTTTAATTTCTTCGAAATTTCCAAGAGATACATTTCAGGCGATTTATCTCACTAGTTTAATCTGCGTTTAATTTCAATTACGTTGTTTTTATTTGGATAGCTTGCTCCTGTCTTTAAAACGCTAAGAGGTAGTCAGCCACTTTTGGGTAGATACACATTTTCGGAGAAGACCTCTGCTTAATAAACAGGGCATTTTTTATCTTCATTGCGATACCTCTTAGAACGAAGAAACAAATTCTCAGAGGGGCAGGGGGTAAAAATTATTCCGAGGAAGAGTTTGTAAACACTTTATTTGGAAAAAATCAAACCCTGATCGTCTCTGTTATGTATGTATGAGATACAGCCAAAGTACACGTACTAATAGGCAATACTATCGAGTAGATCGCAAGTATTCTCTGCAGCGACAACTTCAACTCTGCGTGGGTAGATATATTCTCCAAAATTAATTCATGTGGGAGTGAAGGTTTTTGCACGTAGATTGACTGGTTTTTGTATTTATTTATCCTCGCTTTTATTGCCTCTTTGCCAAGAATGAACTAAACACGTGTCATTAACTTCTGAACGATCCTTTCTCCTTATGTTTTGTGCTGATCACGTGTATTATGTAACTTCCTAACCAAATAAGCCGATTTAAGCTATGTATTATAGGAATGGATTGCGAAACAAATCCAAAAATTTCCCGTATGGTGGAAGCAGTATCTAAAATGAGATGGAACGTAAATATAAATGTTTTGGTGACAACTATTTTAAAGGGTTGCAAATTCTTTTTTTCTTGCACCATTTGTAAAATAGTCAATAATATAACAAGGGCCTCATAATCTGGGGTTGGGGTGAGGTATAATACAGGAATTAATAAAATTAAATAAATGAATTTAATGTCAGAAGTCAGAAAAACTAGGGGGCAGCTGCTCCACCCTGCCCAGATCTAAAACCACACCTAGTTTGGACTTTATTTAAGGCTAATGGTCTTAATTTGTGTCCAATGCTATTTCTCCTATGATAGAAAATCATGAATAACTTCTGCGATTTTGGTGATTTTGAACTGATTTTTTTTTTGATGACTCTCGAGTTAAAAAGAAAAAAAATGTTGGTTTCACTTTTTCTGTATATGCTTTACCTATTGTGCAAAAAAAAGAAATCAAGTTATTTTAGTTTGGTGAATAAAAATTTAGTGGATGGGAAATGACAGTAGATTTTTTTTTTAGTTCATCCTGCCAGTATTTAAAAAAAAATGTTGGTTGCAGAATTGTTATATTTTTATTTTTAACGGTGCAAAAAATTATTTTTAATTTTCAACATTTTTCTTGCTAGAAGGTATGAAGTTGGCTCCAGAGGGTAGAATTTTGGATCATATGTAGATTTTATAATCTACAACCATTACAGAAAATTTCTGATGTCTATCATAAATAGTTTGAAAGCAAAATCAGAAAAATACAATTTCAAAATGTGCTTACTTTTTACTTATTTTACCCCTGTTTCCGGCTTAATAGCGTTGTTCATCAGCCAATAGAAAAAAAGGCGGGATTCTTATCCAATTTTAGGCATTACGCCTCCAAGGCATTGTGTCTCTGATTAGTTGACTTGTCAACTGAAGTCAATAAGACATTTGAGATATGAGGAAGAAAATTATCAACAAAAGGTGGCTGAATTTAAAATACCGGTAAGTAAAAATTACATATACAAGTTTCATTCCCTCTTGTCCATTAAATAAAAAAAAACAAGTTTTTTTTAACTGCATGTAAGGAGCGACATTAAAACGAACAAAAATTATTCCGTTTATGAAAGGGGGTAGTCCCTCAATGTCCCGCTCTCTACGCTAAAGTTTGACTCTTTCTCACAACTATACTTTTTAAAACAATAAGAAACTTTAGCGTAAAGAGCGAGGCGTTGAGGAGGGGACTACCCCTTTCATATACGGAATAATTTCTGTTCGTTTTAAGTTTTAATGACGCTCCTTACTTGAAGTTAAAAAAAACTGTTTTTTTATGTAATTTCTGAACGTTTTTAAATTAATGCATGTTTTGATTTGGCTAACCGCACAACGAAATTTGCATATCTTTTTTTGTCTAAATGGCTTTCTCATATTTTCGTTCTGACGATTTTGAAGAAAATGGGGTGGGGGAGGAGGTCTAGTTGCCCTCCAATTTTTGGTAACTTATAAAAGCACCTAGAACTTTGTATATTTGTATTACATATATGAGGGGGTTTGCCCTTTCGTCAATACCTCGCTCTTTACACTAAAGCTTAAATTTTCTCCCGGTTCTTTAAGAATGACCCTAGAATCACCAAGTCCGTAGAATATATAGTTGAAATTACTT
Source organism: Artemia franciscana (assembly GCF_032884065.1). NCBI lineage: Eukaryota > Metazoa > Arthropoda > Branchiopoda > Anostraca > Artemiidae > Artemia > Artemia franciscana. Next base: position 33,391,714 of record NC_088863.1, read on the forward strand.
TAACGGAAAGAGCGAGGTATTTAGGAGGAGATGAACCCCTCATATGCGTAATAATTTCTGTTCGTTTTATGTTTTAATGCTGCTCCTTACTTTCAGTTGAAAAACTTCTTCATTATTATTTTTTCAGTGTTTTTTTTAATAATGCTAGAAAATCCTATGCCCCTTCATTGAATTTCTTTCCCCCCCGTGACAAATTCCTCTAAGTAAAGATCCTTCAACGTAGCTCCCTCCCCTCTACCCCCCCCCCCCTCAGCCAAAACCCCTCAACCGTTGACTTTTAATTAAAAGGAATAGTTGTGGGAAAAGTCAAGTCATGGCCAATTGTAGAAAAAGCCAAGACAGATTGTCCAATTAAGTGGGCATCAGGTCAAGGTAAACACTGATCAAAGTTTATAACTTGTAGCCCCTCCCCCGGGAACTATGGGGGAGTAAGTCGTCCCCAAAGACATCTTATTATGTTTTTTGACTATGCTTAAGAAAATGGCTATCTCAAAATTTTGATCTGTTGACTTTGAGAAAAAAAATGAAAGTGGGAGGGGGCCTAGGTGCCCTCCAATTTTTGGTCGCTTAAAAAGGGCACTGGAACTTTTCATTTTCATTAAAATGAGCCCTCTTGCGACACCCTAGGACCAATGGGTCGATACAATCACCCCTGGGAAAAAGAAAACAAAAAACAAATAAACACGCACCCTTGATCAGTCTTCTGGCAAAACAATTCTATGACTTTTAGGGCGTGTTTCCCCCTTTTTTCCAAAATAAGACAAATTTTCTCAGGCTCTTATCTTTTGATGGGTAGGACTAAATTTAATTAAAATCCGATTCTTTTGACGTATTTATTAGTATCAAAATTTCGTTTTTTAGACTTTCGTTTACTATTGAGCCGGGTCGCTGTTTTGTTTTTCTATGGTTCTTTTCATTTTTTTTAGAAAGGTGCTGCTTGGAGAACAAGATAAAGATAATTTGTCAAATGGATCGAAAATTTCAGAAGAATTTTCAGCAAATCCTCTCATAGACGATTCAAATAAATTGGGAAACGGTAGTGGTTCTTACGGTGTTGATTGCCCCGATACGAATACTGAGATAGACTTATCTGGAATTCCAGATGGAAACTGCATTGTGAATCTAAGGTATTTCCTTGCTGAAGTAATTTCAGCATTCAGACACAAAATCAGTTGCGATCACGGAAAATTGATTATAAAGCAATTAGAAAAGAAAGGCCTGAAAACTGAACTGAAAGTTAAGTGTAATAAGTGTAACTGGGAAAAGAGGATTAAAGGTGAACCAGAATGTCCAGCAACAAGCGTAAAAGAATATCTTTCAAGTTTTACGGACCAGACACAGGTTGCTTTTTCCGAAAAAAAATCAAGTCTTAAAGGCTGCTTGAATTCGAAGGCTGTTTGGGGAGCCATGGGTAGTGGAGGAGGGTATTCTACACTGTGTGAATTCTTCGGGGTGCTTGGAGTGAAACCAATGTCACGAATAGTTTATTCCCGTATTGAAAGGCAGCTTGGTAATGCTTGGATGAATAGTTTATCGGAAATTTTGCTAGAAAATGGACGAGAGGCCTTAAAATCAGCCATTCATGATGATAGGTATAAGGAGGACTCATACTGGACAAAAGTGATATGTGATGGAGGCTGGAATAAGCGTAGCAAAGGACACGATTATTCGGCCAAAGGATGTGTTGCAGTTATCATAGATGCATTTACGAAAAAACTGTTATATGTTGGCATAAAAAATAAATACTGTTATATATGTTTTTCTTCTGCAAACGCCAAAGTAATTCCCAAAGATCATTTCTGCTTTCTGAATTATAACGGAAATTCAAGGAGCATGGAAACAGATATTCTAGTTGAAGGCTTTCGTTCCAGTGAGGAGATGCACGGATTACAGTTTTTAGAGTTTATCGGTGACGGTGATTCCAGTGTTTTTTATAAGCTAAAACAAAGTGTTTCCTACGGTTCCAACATACGGAAACATGAATGTGCAAATCACGTCACAAAAAACTATACAGCCCATCTATATAATTTGTGCAAAAATAAAAAAGGTTTGTACACAAAATGTCTTCCCCGAGGAATTATCCAGCAACTGACAAAAAATTTAAGGGGTGCGATAAAAATAAATTCTGAAAATAATGGAACAGCAGAAGAATTGAAAATCTTGTTAAAAAGAGGTCCGTACCCATGTTTCGGAAACCACACAAAATGTGATTCTGGATGTCCTAAGATTGCTGAATTGACCGTGAATAGTAAAATAGAAGATCGGTGGAATAATTTTCCCCTGCACGTGTTTGAAGATGTTATGACAGAGGTCGATATTGTGTGTCGAAAAGCAGAGCAGCTTCGAAATGACGCAACTACAAACTTAGCTGAAAGCTACATGTCAGTTGTTGCTAAATTCATCGGAGGAAAGCAAATAAGCCGGTCTAAACGAGGTTCATATCATGCAAGAGTTCATGGAGCAAGTCTTGCTTATAATTCAGGTCCAAAATGGCATCAATTAGCTTGGAAAAATATTTTTGGGCTTAGTCCTTCTAGCGTAACAAAAAAATATTGTAATAAAACGGCTAAACTCCGTGTAATATCTAAACGTAATTTGACCAGTTATTATAGTGCTCTTGGAGGAAAACACGTTGCTAAGTTAAAAAATAGAAACTATAACTTTGGTAATCGTGACTATGGACCAAATTGCAATAAGCCAGACATGACTTCTGATGAAATGAATTTGGCCATACAAAAATATACTGACGAGAATTTAAAATTGGATTTTGCCAGTATAAGCTGTTTGTTCAACAGTACCAAGGGCCAATCCAAAAATGACACTTGGGTTGAAGAAAGATCTAAGAGAATAACTAGTAGTTACTTCCACAGAATTGCAACCAGAAAAAATAGCACCAGAGTTGCCCCAATTGTTAAGCAAATTCGAAACTTGGGACCTAGATTCTGCTCTGCCCTAATGAAAAAGGGCTTAGATTTAGAAGTAGTGGCACTAGAAGCATATGAAAACAAATTCAACTTAAAAGTCGTAAAGGGAGATCAAATAGGACTCAGTGTGCATCCACAGTATCAGTATCTTGCTGCATCTGTAGATGGGCTGCTCCCTAATGGCACACCTATAGAGATAAAAACGGTGCATAATATACCAGAGTTCAAAACCATTTATGATGTGGCCCAGTCAAAAAATTTAGTTAAAGCATTTTTTCTTGAATTATCCAGTGAAGGTCTTCAGCTAAAAAAAAATCACAGGTATTTCGCCCAGATACAAGGCCAACTCGAGATACTGGATAAAATGGTATGCCACTTAATAGTTTATAACTCTATTGAGGATTGGGAAATAATTACAGTTCACCGATCGAAAGACTACTGGGAAAAAATATTTCCGAAGCTTGAAGCCTTCTGGAATGAATCCTTACTTCCTGAAATTTTAGACTCAAGGGTTGCAAGGAATATGGAAATCAGAGAACCTGTGTCTGTAAAATGTACAACAGCCCACCAACCGAAGGACTCAAGCTTGTCTCAAGAAATAAAAAGAGGAAAAAAAAGAAGGTTGAGTCGAGTTGAAGTGAACAGCAAGAAAAAAAACGCACAGAAGGGATCGGGGGAGAACAGTGAATTTACCAGGAACTCAATGCATGAAAACAGTGATTTTGAAGAAATAATTTGGTCTGATTTGGAATAGATAAATCTTCGTGTTTGATAAAAAAAAATGTGTTAAAAAATATTGGCAAGGAAAATTATTTTTTCCTCCATAAATTTCTGTCTCATTCTTCGTCAATGTCCAAAAATAATGAAGTTTCTTATCTGGTCTGAAGTATATTAAATACATTTAATACAAACAATTTTAGTTTTTTTCTTATAAATTTCTTGTATGTTACTTGGGCTTAGTATTTGTGATTTTTATAGTTTTTCCTACAATTATTACGTTTTCTGTACAATTCGTTCATTTTTGGTATTTAATTAAAGCGTCTTTAAGTTTCTTTCCGAAATCTTGTGCATCTCGCCCTAACACAAAATAACGTTAATGCCCTAATCTTATTACAAGGAAAATAGCTTTCATCTTATTAATTCCAAAATACTGACAAAAAAAAACCACTATAAAAATCAAGGTGACTGGAAAGATATTGAAAATGAACTGAATGTGTAATGTATAATTATTTAGTGTTTAATATACTAATTACAGGAAACATCAACAATTAAGGTTTACAGATTCTATTTAGCGACAATTTTTTATTTTGGTTTACGGTTAGAACGGAACTCTAGTCGAACTCCTATGGGCAGTAATTTGTGTCCTTTTTGGTTTAACTTTAGCACTCATTTTAATTTTTAATCGTTTAGGATTTAATTATTTGTATATAGCAGTACCCATTTCTTTTATGTTTGGTATAATTATTTATTTTTATTTCTCTTCATTTTCAGTCAATTATGCATAGACAGTAATGTTTGACCGTTTCACATTTAGATCATTGAAGGATTTTATTTTCTGTCCGTCTGTTTCAAATGGCTCTTTAATTTTCATTTACTTAACTCACTAGCCTAATTGTATAATGTACATTCCCAGATTGCTATGAAATCACGATCTTGTATCAGACTTAGCAGACATCTGCCATGCTTGGGATACTTATGTCATGCTTGGCACAGATCATTCACTCTTAGTATTGTTCTCACAGTTCCGCTATGCTTGGCACACTTCTGCCATGCTTGGTACTAGCCACCTGAGGTATATGATTTCTGAGAGTGAAAAACCTCTCAAACATTCATCCTTTTTCTTTGGGTAGTTTACTTTTGCATGTGCGGACTGTTTGTTTTCGTTGTTGTATTTTAATGGGGGCAGATACGATGGACAAGGGTTTTTAAATTCCTTTTGGGAAATCCCAAACTTTTTACTGTTATCGCTTTTCTTCTATTTCAATAAAAATTCTTTTTTATGTGCTTTAACCCGTATGCGCCTGAGAGGCTATATTTCTTCCAAAATAAGTTCATTAGTACGGGTATGCATTGAGTTTTTCGTTTTACACAAACTTTTCCTCTTGTTATCTTCCCAATAAATTAGTTTTATTTCCATCAATTCTGTTTATGTGCTACTTTTTCATAGTAAATTTTTGATGGAATGGCGGATTAGTCTTCTTAGTTATTTAGCAGGATGAGATTGAGGAGCACAAAAACACAAACGTACGCAAACACAGGAACAAGTCTACACACACACATCAAATTACCAATTACGCACTTATTGTTTGATGCAAGCTGTGCTAGAGTTTTGTTCGCAGGAATTCTTCAATTCAATTCAATCATATATATTTAAATAAAAACACATAATTACATGTACATAATCTGCCAGGAAAGCACAAAAGTGCTTGACTAGGGCAGAAACTTAACTAAAGAATAATTAAACAATCAACTAACAGAAACAACGAATCAACTGGATTTATCAAAAAAGAAAAAAAAAGAGAAAAAAGGGGAGTGACGAAGAGAAAGAAAAGAAAAAAAAGAAAATAAAAGAAAAGATCGAAAAGAGGAGGACCGCATGATATTCAAATCTAAACAGTATTTCTGGAACGACCCTTTACTGCTCGCTTGAAGGTAGTAAGGTTATTTGAGTTCCGGATTTCCAAGGGGATTGAATTCCAGATAGCTGGTGCATATCCGTAGAAAGTCCTTTGCGAAAGCCAAGTTGGGTATCGCACAGAAGATTCTACTCCTGGAGGTAATCATACATTCTTTCATGGACTACTTTCTCATAGATCTTCGAAAAAAAGGTAAAATAGAAATGGATCGGTAATTACTCGGTTCATTTTTTGACTTCCCTTTGTGAAGGGGTAGCACTCAGGCTAATTTAAGTCTTTCTGGAAAAGTTCCCTCTTCAAGTGATAAATTAATCAGATGAGTCAAAATAGAAATAACAATTGTTTTTGTTGCTTTAACGATACTTCATCTACTCCACAGGATTGTTATTTCATACACATAATTATTTCATTTATTTCATTTTCATCACAATTTGTAAAAAGGAATTCAGAAGTAACATGACGAGGTTTAAGTTTGGGGACTGGTGGACTTCGAGAACTGAAGATTAAAAGAAAATAGCCAGGTGGGTGTTTCACCCACCTGGCTAACTGCTTGCAATTCTCAATACCCAAGGGTTCTCCCAATAGCCAAACAATTTTCATTTCCAAACGGACTCGGTCTCGGTTGAGGTTTGGGAGAGTTCACGCTTTACATTTCAAAACAGACACCCATCTCGAAAATAAAAGATTTGTCTACTTTTCGTACAAGTTCTACCATTTGCATTCAATGCACATCGAATCAAAATCTCTGAGCGAAAAAATATAGGATTACCCTTTAAATTGATGTGCAAAAGAAAACACTATTTTTAGCTCAGCAGTGGGTATATTTTCTTTTACATAACCTGTTCATTTAAATTAATCTCCGTAGAATCTAACGTGCTTTTGCTAAACAAACATCTTTTGTTTTTTTCTCCCACTTGTTTATGTTTTTGTCAAGTCTCATAAACGAGTTTGCTATCGAATAGATACTAGCAGTGGCGTTATTAAGATTCTTAGAATCTGTTTCAGAAATTGGGCGGGAACAAAAAAGACCATTAGCCTTAAAAAATCCAAATTACTGATGCCAAATTTGACAAAGCTTGTTATTACTAGCCTTGTGGTGGGTAGTAGTGTAGGAATCGTGAAATTTCAGATTCCTCTTCCGTATGTATTAAATAAAAAAAAAAACTAATTTTTTTTAGCTGAAAGTAAGGAGCGACATTAAAACTTAAAACGAACAGAAATTACTCCGTATATGAAATGGGTTGTCCCCTCCGCAATCCCTCGCTCTTTACGCTAAAGTTTGACTCTTTGCCACAATTCTACTTTTTAAAACAATTAAAAGCTTTAGCGTAAAGAGCGAGGGATTGCGGAGGGGACAACCCATTTCGTATACGGAGTAATTTCTGTTCGTTTTAAGTTTTAATGTCGCTCCTTACTTTCAGCTAAAAAAATTAGTTTTTTTATTTAATTTCTGAACGTTTTTGAATTAATGCATGTTTGGTTTTGGCTCTCCGCACATAAATTATTAAAATGAAATTTGTATATTAATTCTTTTTTTGGCTAAATGGCTTTCTCTTAGTTTTGATCAGACGATTTTGAGAAATAAGGGGTGGAGAAGGAGGCCTAGTTGCCCTCCAATTTTCCGGTTACTTAAAAAGGCAACAAGAACTTTTAAGTTTTAACGAACGTTTTTATTAGTAAAAAATATACGTAACTTTAGAATTAACTTATGTAACAAGCTTTCATAATCTTATATTTTTATTATGTATACGAGGGGGTTTGTACCCTCGTTAATACCTCGCTCTTTACACTAAATCGTAAGTTTTGTCCCAATTCTTTAAGAATGACCCCTGAATCAGAAAGGCCGTAGAATAAATAGTTGATATTACTAAAAATACTTTAGCATAAAGAGTGAGTTATTTATCTCCTCCTAAATACCTTGCTTTTTATGCTAAAGTATTTTTAGAACCCCTCATATGCGTAATAATCTCTGTTCGTTTTAAGTTTCAATGCTACTCCTTCCTTTCGTTTGAAAAAACGTTTTCATGTTTATTTTTCATTGTTTTCTTATAGTAATGCTAGAAAATCCTGCGCCCTTTTCATTGAATTTTTCTTCCCCCATGACAGATTCATCTAAGGAAAGATTCTCCAACATAGCCCCCTCCCCTCAGCCCCACCCCCAAACAAAATAAAATCCCCCTGAAAACGTCTGTACATTTCCCAATAACCATTACTATATGTAAACACTGGTCAAAGTTTGTAACTTGCAGCCTCTCCCCCAGGGATTGTGGGGGAGTAAGTCATCCCCAAAGACATAGTTATTATGGTTTTCGACTATGTTGAACAAAATGGCTATCTCGAAATTTTGATCCGTTGACTTTGGGAAAAAAATGAGCGTGGGAGGGGGCTTAGATGCCCTCCAATTTTTTTGGTGACTTAAAAAGGGCACTAGAACTTTTTATTTCCGTTAGAATGAGCCCTCTTGCGATATTCTAGGACCACCTGGTCGATACGATGACCCCTGGGAAAAAGAAAAAAAAAACAACAAACAAACAAATAAACACGCACCCGTGATTTGTCTTCTGGCAAAAAATACAAAATTCCACATTTTTGTATATAGGAGCTTGAAACTTCTACAGTAGGGTTCTCTGATACGCTGAATCTGATGGTGTCATTTTCGTTAAGATTATACAGTTTTTAGGGGGCGTTTCCCCCTATTTTCTTAAATATGGCAAATTTTCTCAGGCTCGTAACTTTTGATAGATAAGACTAAACTTGATGAAACCTATATGTTTAAAATCAGCATTAAAATGCGATTCTTTTGATGTAGCTATTGATATCAAAATTCAATTTTTTAGAGTTTTGTTACTATTGAGCCGGGTCGCTCCTTACTACAGTTCGTTACCACGAACTGTTTGACTAGGCAGGGCCGTATCCAGGATTTTGTTGGAGGAGGGGTACAAAAAATTGGGGAAACCGTATTAAAATTGTTTATATTTGTTACGTTTTTACGAGTCGGTCAAACATTTCGGGGGGGGGGGCTTCAAACCTCCTGACCCCCTCCCCCTGGATACGGCTTTGGTATTAGGACTAGGCTATTCTAGAAATGTTAATACTTTTTGCCTCCTTGTTTAGCCATTTCAAAATCCCTTGTATTGGATTCTCTTCAGGTTTTTTTTTTCTCATATTTCTTAATAGATTAGCTTTCTATAGATAGTTCACATCTTGACCCATTCTTAGCTGCAGCCGAAAATATTAAAGATTTAAAATGTGCCGATTGATGCGTTTCAGTACGTTCAACACAAACTATGGATAATGACAATTTTTAGGGAAAACACTGCAAAAATTGTATAACTTTTTCATCAGGGGAAAGTAAAAGTATGTCTATCAAATTATATTCTTGTTTTGTTGACATTAATTGAAAAAGCCCGTGTAATAGAAAATTAATAAGTACAAACCAAAATAAAGAACGTCAGATGTATTTTTCGCTAAACAGTACAACAAATAACGTTTCATGTTTGTTACTGCTTTTATTCGGATAACAGCGGAGATAAAGCTCGGTCAGACTTCATCAGTAATAATTTAGGTGTTATTTTATTCATATTCGAGATATCTCAAAGACATAAAATAGTTTAAAAAAGAATAAGAAGAAATAAAGATCAACGGTCAAGCTTGAAGTCATTTAATCAACTTAATTAGACAGTAAGAAGTTAAAGTGTAAACCGGGACAATATCAGACTAGACACTAAAATCTTGTTCAAATTGTCTAAACATTAAATTTACCCATTATACATGTTCAAGTTATATTGTAGATAATCCTAATGGTGCAAAACATAAATTTTGTAATGTTCTATAGCTGTACTAAAAAACAAATAAAACAAAAAATGAATTTATATATCTGTTAAAGATTTTGACTTTGTGAGATTATCAAGAGAGATTGTATCATATTATAAGCATGTATGTATTTAGTTAGCGACGCTTCTTGACTACAACCCAGCAATGTGTTGATAAATCTGAGTTGGAACACTGGGTCCCGTATGAGAAGCTGAGATCAAATCCATTGCGCCACCACAGGACTGCATCATATTTTACCTTTCTACTTCTATTATATAGAGGGTGTAATGTCAGTTGCTGACACCAACTCGTATTTTTATGAAGAATTGGTGAGAATTGTTCGATCATTCATATTTTGAGGATTTCATATTATCTTTGAATATACCTATACCTTCGCTTGCAGGGATCACTCAATTCAAGTAAGCGACTTTGGCTCAAGTTGGAGGGATGGAAATGCGTTTGTTGCGCTTGTAAATGCCATAAGACCTGGGACAGTGGATGTCAACGGTCTGGATAGCAGTTCGAGTAAGTCTCGTCTCGAGTCTGCTTTCATTGCAGCAGAAACACATCTTGGTATTGCTCGTCTTCTTGATGCTGAGGACGTTGATGTTCCTCGTCCGGACGAAAAATCTGTGATGACGTATGTTGCTCAGTTTCTGCACAAATATCCTGATCCATCAGCTGTAAGTACTTGTCTTTGCTTTAATACTTATTGTAAGTTAATAAAGTTTTTTCGTCTCCATCAAGTACTCATGCAACAATCCAATACAATAAATAAAGTAGCTTTTCCGAAGGGGTGTTAGAACAATCTAAAATTTTTTTAACTAAGTCCTTATTGTTTTGTTTCCATTAATGAGAAGAAGGAGGAAAGCTTGACATATAATCGTGAGTGTTATGGATACCTGGAGAAATCTGGGGATGGTAAACGGGAAGGGTGTGTGTAAGCACAGGATGTGGACTTTTTGGCTGATGGGTCATGAAACAGAGACCAGCACCGCCGGTAGAGACTGCAAAGTCCAGTGCCGTATAATTATTTTACATTTAGCGCTTTTAAAAATTCTTAAATAACTCACATTATAATTGGGTTTCTCTTTTCTTTTTCTTTTTTTTTACACCAGTTTCAATAGACCAAAAATGATAGTAAAATATACTAAATGAAACTTGATAAAATGATGATTAATTATGAGTTTGAAACTCAGGTCGCGGGAAAAATTCTGCTTATTCTTCTTCAAGCAGCTGTAAGAGCAAAATTTGTTTGTGAAAAACCTAGAACAAAGTTACAGAAAACTATTTTACAGTGCAAAGAAAGAACTTGCTTGTCAATTCGACCTGAATGGTTACTATTTTTGAACGAAAAAGAGGAAAGAAATTTGACAAAAAAGGGTGGAGAGTCTAGACTAAAATCTCCATATGTAAAACGACAATAAATGGAAAAAAAACAACTAAAGAAGGGTTCGAGCAAAATTTTCTCAAATACCGTATGTTAATCGATGTTCTGATGCAATTGATTTATAACAATTGAGAATTAGGTTAGTATTTAATGATTTTGGACTATTTCTTTAATGATTCCTGAAAGATGACGAGTTGAAAGCTATGCAACATGTCTATTAGTGCGATGTGTATTGAAAAGCACTGAACCACCGATTTTCCCCATCTATTTGTATCAGGTACAAATCCTTACATGATAGCAATCTCAAAAGGATTTAGAAGGCTCATCTTTCCACTAAGCATATTTTTGAAATCTCTCATTAGCGTACATGGTACGAGCAGTAGTGGTAATGGTAGCCAGGGGTTGGAGTAATCGTGATAGCAGCATTAGTAGTAATACCTGTAGTGGCAGCAGTCGGAGTAGGATTGGTCATGATAAGATTGCTCTTGGTGGTGGTCGTAGTAGGTTTATTCGAGTGGTGGATATAGAAGGCGTGGTAGGAGCTGTTGTTGGAGGATGCTCTAACGGTAAACATTATTAACGATAGTATCTGAAATAATATTGTTTCTTTAGCAACTTCTTCTAGAAAATCCTCAATTGTTGAAAGCTATGTGTCTTGATTGATTAAACTGAATATTGACTAATAAGATTAAACTGAATATTTGATATATACTGATATTGATTCCTGAAAGCTGAGCAATTCAGGATTTTATTTCATTATAACTTTATTTTGTTTTAAGTGTTGTAAGAACAAAAGTGAATATTTGTATTATAAATTGTTTTCAGTAAAGCGCAAATGGTGCAACAGGCTTTACAAACTTACAGTTAGAGGAGGAAGGGGGCAGTTGCCAAGTTTTTGTTTGTAGTGATTTTTGTTCGTTTTAATTTTTTTGAATATTCAATTTTTTTGAATATTCAAGTTTTATTCGTTTTAAGATTTATTTATTCATTTATATTACTACCTGTTGTATGTTTGTTTGCTGTGATGTTTATTTAATCTATGTTTTTTTGGGTTTCTTTTATTCTTCAATAGTAATTTTTGGTCGTTTTGAGGTTGAATTATAATAGGAATTTATTTCTACTCGTCTTAAATTTAATATGGCTCTTAAGTTTTAAAATTTCTTTTTTTGTATAACATTTTAATCAATTTTGTTCGTTTTTATTTGCCAAAGTTTCATGTTTTCAACATTTCCCATTTCAAAATCAACCTTTTTTTTCACCATCAAAGTATTAAAAGGTCGAAGTGATGTTATTCTTCAATATTAATGTTTCAAAGTTTAAAATTCCCCTCCAAATTCCCTGAAAGCAGTCACAATTGTACATAGTTGCAGTTACAAGTTTTCGCGGAATAATCACACTCGCTCGCGGTCGCGACCAGTCACATTTGCAGCTGCAATAGTAGCAGTGGCCCTGCTACAACTATACCCTTACCCGTTCGTAAAGCAGTACAGATATGCCTCTTTGATAACTTGGATACAGATAGTTTCTTTAGATTTAGCTCAACATTTTCTCGTCATTTCTCGCTTCAATACCATCAGCCCTTTTGGACGCACCCATAATCAAACATTCCCCGCTTTCTCCGTGATAAATCCCGCATGTAAGAATACCTATTGTTTAGGTACAGTATTTTTTGTTGGGAAATATGCATGTATTTTTTTAAGGGGGGGAGGAATTCACCACTGTTTGGATTTTCCACGGAGATAATTTCTCATGGGGAGGGAAGTTTCCAGAGGGAACTTTTTTGGGGAATTTTTACACTGGGGGAAATTGCCAGAATTCCTATACGAAATTCTTCTTATGTCTTGCTTTCTCACTGCCTACTCGATTTTACGCATGGAGATGTTAAGGGTAATTGTCCAGGGTAAATTTTCTCCAGAATTGCATTGTCTAGAGGTTAAATCCTTGTGGAGGAGGGATTTTTCAGTGGAGGAGTAGCAAGATTTCCTGGCATTATTTAAAAAAGCGATCAGAAAAAAACAACAGTTTTTTCAACTGAAAGTAAAGAGCAACATTAAAAGTTAAAACGAACAGAAATCATTCCACATATGAAACGAGCTATCCCCTCATCAACGCCCCGCTCTTTACGCTAAAGGTTGCCTCTTTGTCCCAACTCTACTTTTTAAAGTAATAAAAACTTTGGCGTAAAGAGCGGGGCGTTGATGAGCGGCGTTGATATTTATATATATATATATATATATATATATATATATATATATATATATATATATATATATATATATATATATATATATATATATATATATATATATATATATATATATAGCAATTTTTTTATATCGCTATATGAAATAGCGTATATTTTTGGTAATCTGGGGAAGCTGGTATCTCAGACCTAGTCTTGATCTCTCATTTTTAACAAACGGAAAAATGTATTTATTACTTCCTCTTGATAAATCATAATGCTTGTTTTCAACCTTAAATTTCATGCTATGGAAAAAATATCAATGCATTGGATATTTTAAAACCATATGCCCAAATTAAGGTGGAGAATTTTTTGCAAATCAACAAAACCCAGAAATAAAAAGATGTTTTAGTTTCAGATAATTTTTTTGTCGTCCTAGGGTGTGTTGAAAAAGGATCCAGGACTCTTATTGATTTATTTTGAACAATGTGGAGTCCACGTAAATACTAAGGAAAAGTCAACATCCAGACGCTCGGAAATATTGAAAATAACATTCAACTAATGAAAATATAAAGTCCCTCACGAACTGGCATGGAAACAGAAACTTTAATCGATGCAAACAACCAAGATCCTGGACACTGTTGCCACTAGTTTCCTAATATGTGCTTTAAACGACAGAGTTGAATTTATATAAATACTTAAATATCTGAATACATCTGCTTGACTACGAACTTCTGCCAAAAACAATAAATTCCGACTTCTCTAGGTTAGAAATTAGTCGATTGTCATAAAAGCAAGAATTTACATTCAGAGCAACAGTTTCGAGTGATAAACGTAGGTCCTCCTCATTAGTACTACTACTACTACTATTAACAACTCTCCGCAGTACCAAGCCGCCTAAGACCAACACAGCCACGCACGCTCCTCCTCCAATCCAATCTACTCAAGGCCTCCCTCTTTACACCCTCCCAGGAAGTTCCCATTTCCTTATTTATGAAACACTCCCACCCAAGATGAGGATGACCTGCTTTCCTTTTAGCCCCAGGTGGTTGGCCAAAAAGGACAATCTTCGGCAACCTGTCATCCGTCATTCGCAGAACGTTGCCTAGCCATCTCAACCTTTCTTTCATTATAGTCCTAGAAAGCGGGATTGAACCACAACCTACTGTTTGAAATATGGTCAGTCAACCGGGTACCCAGAAAAATCCGTAGGCAATTTCTCTGGAAAACATCTAGCAAATTTTCCTCCGCTTTTTGGAGCGCCCATGCTTCAGATTCATATTTGACCACTGCCATCGCTGTTGCCCGCCTTCAAATTAATTGCTGTGTCATTTGCAAACAATATTGGTAATTCTTCTTCTGAATGCATGAAATTCGGAAGATCATTATATAAATTAAAAAATATCGGCCCTGAGGCGTCCCCATATTTTCTAGTGGAGAAATATGAGATGATTCCTCACCAACATGGATTTTAAAACTTCTTTCAGATAAATGCAATTTTACTAAATCAAGAGCTATTCCAAGAATTCCTCTATTTTCCAACTTATCAAGAAGAATTGCATTGTCTATTGTATCAAAATCTTTTTTTATGTAGAAAAAATAAATGCCGCCAGGTAATTACCATCCATAGACTCTGATAAGAAATTATGTAAAGCAGCTACTGCTTGCTCTGTTGACCTACCCGTCAAGAAACCAAACTGGTTGGGAGACGAAAAAATCAATCTTTATCAGGAAGTAAACCTACCCTTTACTATCTTTTCAAAAAGTTTAGAAATAGGTGATCCTTTTTTAAATAACGGTAAAACTTTAGCTACTATACGACAAACTGGAAAAAATGCATCTTGTTTGCAAGAATTAAAAATATGTAAAACCGACTGAGAAATTACAGCAGCTAAATCTTTAAACAGAGAAGTCGACATATTATCACATCCTGTAGAAAATTAATTTTTCAAACTAGCAACAGCTTTCTGGTACTCTAAAAATTGGATTGGGTACATAAATGTAGTCCTATCTACTTTATTTGGGAAATATTTTCTATGATCATGTGTTCCATCATAAATTTGATCCACCAGAATATATCCAACTTTACTAAAATGGTCATCAAATGCATTTGCCATCCTTCTCTCATCCAGTATTTTAACTCCTTCATAAATTGTAATGTGAGATGCCATTTTTCTTGTTTTAACATTATTAATTTCTCGATTTATTATTTTCCATCTTTTCTAAGGTATATCGCATTAGCGAAATTCATTTTGATAATATTTCTCTTCTGCCTCCGTGAGAGCAAGAGTTAGCCGATCATCACTTTCATAAAGACCTTATATGTTAACAATAAGCAACTTGCATAGTTTACAGCCATTGTCCCGGTGACTGGCAAGAGTTTCAACTCCGAAAGCACAGTCAATTGACCGCAGGACTAATTTTGAACAGAAGGACTATCCCAAAATTTTGATCAAATCCATTTTAAGAAAAAGACCGCGTGGTAGGGGGCTAGATGGCCTCTGACGACTTTTATTTCTTCAAAAGGGAACTAGAGCTTTCGATTTCCAATCGACTGACCCTCCTCCAAAGTTTATATTACCACCACTAACGTAAACACCTTATATGTTAACAATAGACAGCTTGCATAACTTAAAACCCTTGCCCCACGGGCTGCGATGGAGGGGGGAGCTGTCAAACTTATAAGTATATTTATTTGACTCCTGCACTATTTTGAACAAAATGGCTGTCTCAGAATTTTGATGGGATGCATTTGCAGAAAAGGGACTCTTAAAAGTAAACTAGAACTTTTGATTTCCAATGGAATGAGCTTCCTCCAAAGTTTTTACGACCACCCCTTCCATAAAAACTTTATAATGATAGCAATGGGCAAATTGCGTAACTTATGTCCCTTGCCCTGGATGCTGTGGTTGGTTTTGTCAACTCTGGAGGCATAGTTATTTGGCCTTTAGACTTTTTCGAACAAAATGGCTATCTCAAAATTTTAATCGGATCTATTTGGGAAAAATTGGGATTGGGGGGGGGGGTTTACCCTCCAAGACCACTTTCGACTCTTAAGAAGGTCACTAGAACTTTCGATATTCAATCGAATGAGGTTCTTCCGAAGTTTACACGATCACTCCTTCCATTAAAACCTTATTTGTTAACAGTGAGCAACTTGCATAACATACAATCCTAGCCCTTGTGGGCGGGGGGGGGGGGGGGTGAATCTGGAATCTTAATCATTTGAGCTTCTGGATTGTTTTGAACAAAACGGTTATCTCAAAATTTCGATCATTTGGAGAAGCATTCGTGGAAAACAGGTGCGGAGATGGTTGCCCTCCTATCAGTTTTGACTATTCAAAAGGCATTAGAACTTCCGATTTCTAATCGAATGAACCCCTTCCGAAGTATATACGACTACTCCTTCTATATGAAGTGCCTCTTGGAATTTTTTTTTATAAATATATAAATAATTAGACATTGAAGCCTTATGGTTCTTTACTATAGACAACGCTATAGCATTGCCTCTGATAGGACCAGCTCCTGTTCAGGATCGTCTCTGTGCGTTTAAATTGTATGTGATAACCCATTTAGTTTCTGCTCGTTTTAGGATTCGGTTATTCATCTAGAGCAGTATCTGTTGTCTTTATGTTTGATTTTCTGTTCGTTATTGGTTTCATTCAGTCATCAATAGTAAAATCTATTCGTTTTAAGTTTGAACTGACACGTGTTTTCATTTGTTTTTGTCTTGGGTTTGAAATAGATTTTACTTCTTTTCGAAAAGTTCCATATTTGGAAAGCTTAAAAAATAATAATAATAATAAAGTAAGCCCCACATGCACCCAAAGATTGCATCAACTTCGATTTTTAACTTGAAAAACTGGAAAATTGGCAAGCTTTTTACTTCTAAAGATTTTTTTTGCCTGTGGAAAATAATCATGCTGTGTGAATCAATTTGCTTTCTTTCGGAATCACAGCTTAAATAGTTGTATTCAAATTAAAATTAAATAACTGTTTTAGCCAGTGTGAGAAGTCAGGTGTTGAAAGATTAGTAAGACGTTCTATAAATAACCAAAATAAAACACCCTGTTCCTTTTTTGGATGTAGTTTTGATCCTTGTTTGCTGATTAAAATTATGTTTCAACCTCCTTTCAGGATATATTTCTTTTTTACATGTATGCCTTGTACTTTTTAATCTTGAGGGCATTTCGCCTCTTCCCTGCAATAACAGACGATAATATAGGGAGGGGGGGGAGGTAATTCAATGAAGTGTACTAATAATAAAAGTTCCTGTAATATTTGTAGTAATTTATCGGCTACTTTTAAAATCGTGTCCACCAGATATGCCGTGCTTGGTTGAAGTGTGCTATGTGGAACATTATGAGATTTGGCATGTACAATCGTACAGCTTACCGTGGAAAAAATGGTACTTGGAGATGTACATCAGGTAACAGATATTTGGAAACTCTTTAGTGTTAATTTTACCCAATTAGTATTTTGTCACTTCTAGATGGATTCAATCCACTTTGTTGAAATTATCATCTTTTTTAGACCAACAGCAATTTTGACTCGGTTTCTGCTATTGAAAAGGATTATCAGAAATTAACCAGCTGGTTAAATGTCAAAAACACTTATCTTCAAGAGTTACAAGGCAGCAAAGGATTTCCTTTCGACTTTAATGTAAGTAACTTTTTTACTTATAATGGTAATAATGTTGTTTTTTTGGCAGTTGAGAGTTCCTGTTTATTTCTATAATCATACTAGCTTACCCGTTTCGTGTTGCTGCAGTCTTATAAAAGGAAATTCGGGGAAATGTTCTCTGCAGAAATCTACCCCTCCAAGGAGATGAAGTTTACGCGTGCAGGGTTCATTCAATTCAAATAGTATGTTTAGGGCATGGGATAATATTGATAAAAAATACTTATTTCCTAAATATTGATTCGCCCAAAAAAAGAACGGTAATTTTTTTTGACAGTTTGAAATTGTTGTATGTTATCGATTGGGCCAAAAAAAATTTCGATCAGCTTCTTCTCCGATCCAATTATTTTGTTCAATCCAGTTTGGATCAACGTTTGGATCAAGGTTGAATTAACGTTAAGGATCATTCCAGGCCAAAAGACGAAAAGATTCGGGACGTAAGAAAAACTGACAATTTTTTTCCAATCAACTAGAAAAAGGCGTTCATTAGTTTAATTAGTTTATTAGTTTAATAAGGAAAAATTATTATTAATCCTTAAATAGGGATTTCTTTAAAATTTTTCCTTAAATAGGGATTTAGGAGAATATTCACTGAATGCTCTATACACAAATTTAATAAAAATGATCTTACGAAATATTATAAAAAACCAATAGATATTAACACAGAACCTGTCACAAATAGACCTATAAGATCAGCAGCGAAAAAAGCTAGGCTGGCATTAAAACGTTTTTTTTAAATCATTTTGTTTCATTTCAATGAATTGCCTCGTTTCATAACAATTTATTTATCAGTCCTGGTTGACCTTCGCTGAGTTAAGGATGCTGGGACTGTTTTGAAAAACAGTTAATTATAGTTTTATTCATTTTATCCTCTTGTAAGTTGTTTTTCTTATTTGTATTGCTGAGGACGGCCCTTGGACATAGGGCCAAAATGTTCATTCCAATTTGTTTCCCACTGTCTTAAAAAATTCCCTATTGTTCTTCTTGTTTTTGGTGTTTGGGCTATTACCCACTTTGATGAGATTTTTCACTTTGACTCGGCTGTTTTTTCTTCGATTTGACTCAGACAGGGTTGCTTTCATTATTTTTTCCCTGGGTGCCTCCAACCCTTGGTATGACTCTGGACCCCTATGCAGTAAGGAGAATCGAAATTGTTTTGTATGTATCGGTTTCTTACGCTAATAGTGGGCAAGGCTGTAACCATGGGGGGTCATGGAGTTTGAATCCCCTCCCCCAAGATTTTAGTGTGACTCGTAAAAACGCAATAAAAATGCAAGTAGACTATTTAAGTTTTTTATCCGCCCCATCCCGAACGAAGATCCTGGATGCTCCTTGATAGTGGGCCCAATTTTTACGTCTTTTATAGGGTTGTAATTTTCAGAAAATGTAGACGGTGCCAGGTAGACCTTTATGAGAAAAGAATATATTGAAGATCTGTCGTATCTATGTTTGACGCTTGAACTGGGCCAACACTTTTTGTTTTCTGATCGAATTAAACTTACCTGGCACGCAGACAGAGACAGGTGGACCTCAATGAAGACAGAAGCTGCAAAACAAAATAGTTATAACGATTTGTGACGCCCAAAATAAGCCCTAATTTGTTTTGACACCTAATTTATAAAAAAAAGAAAAAAAAGAAAAAAGAACAAATGACCAGGGATCGTCAGCTTAATATATATATATATATATATATATATATATATATATATATATATATATATATATATATATATATATATATATATATATATATATATATATATATATATATATATATATATATATATATATATATATATATATATATATATATATATATATATATATATATATATATATATATATATATATATATATATATATATATATATATATATATATATATATATATATATATATATATATATATATATATATATATATATATATATATATATATATATATATATATATATATATATATATATATATATATATATATATATATATATATATATATATATATATATATATATACTGATATTCATTCCTTAAAGTTTTGATAATTTTTTATGGCACTTGGTATTAACCAAGTGACATATAGCAATCGCAAATTCTGTCGGTCTGTCGGTCCCGGTTTTGCTACTTTAGGCACTTCCAGGTAAAGTAGGACGATGAAATTTGGCAGGCGTATCTGGGACCGGCCCAGTTTAAATTAGAAATAGTCGTTTTCCCGATCTGATCATCTGGGGGAGGGAGTGGGGGCCCCGTTAATTCGGAAAAAATAGAAAAATTGAAGTATTTTTAACTTACGAACGGTTGATCAGATCTTAATGAAATTTGATGTTTGGAAGGATATCGTGTTTCAGAGCTGTTATTTTAAATCCCGACCGGATCTGGTGACATTGGGGGGGAGTTAGGAGGGGGAAACCTAAAACCTTGGAAAACACTTAGAGTGGAGGGATCGGGATGAAACTTGGCGGGAAAAATAAGCACAAGTCCTAGACACATGATTGACATAACCGGAACGGATCCGCTCTATTTGGGGTAGTTGGGGGGGGGGGGTTAATTCTGAAAAATTTGAAAAAATGAGGCAGTTTTAACTTACGAACGGGTGATCGGATCTCAATGAAACTTGATATTTAGAAGGATATCGTGTCTCAGAGCTCTTATTTTAAATTTCGACCGGACCTGGTGACATTGGGGGGAGGGAGTTGGGAGGGGGAAACCTAAAATCTTGGAAAACAATTAGAGTGGAGGGATCGGGATGAAACTTGGTGGGAAAAATAAGCACAATTCCTAGATAAATGATTGACATAACCGAAATGGATTCGCTCTCTTTGGGGTAGTTAGGGGGGGGGGTTAATTCTGAAAAATTAGAAAAAATGAGGCATTTTTAACTTACGAACGGGTGATCGGATCTCAATGAAATTTGATATTTAAAAGGATATCGTGTCTCAGAGCTCTTATTTTAATTCCCGACCGGACCTGGTGACACTGGGGGAGGGGGAGTTGGGAGGGGGAAACCTAAAATCTTGGAAAACACTTGGAGTGGAGGGATTGGGATGAAACTTGGTGGGAAAAATAAGCACAAGTCCTAGATACTTGATTGACATAACCGGAACAGATCCGCTCTCTTTGGGGTAGTTGCGGGGGGGGGGGGGGTAATTCTGAAAAATTAGAAAAAATGAGGTATTTTTAACTTACAAACATGTGATCGGATCTCAATGAAATTTAATATTTAGAAGGATATCGTGTCTCAAAGCTCTTATTTTTAAATCTCGAACGGATCTGGTGACAATGGGGGGAGTTTGGGGTGGGGGAACCTAAAATCATGGAAAACGCTTAGATTGGAGGGATCGGGAGGAAAATTGGTAGGAAAAATAAGCAGTAGTCTTAGATACGTGATTTACATAATTTGAACGGATCCGCTCTATCTGGGGGGGGGGGGGGTTAATTATGAAAAAATAGAAAACATTACGTAGTTTTAACTCACGAAGGAGTGATAGGATCTTCATGAAACTTCATATTTAGAAGGACCTCATAACTCAAATCTCTTATTTTAAATCTCAACTGCATCCAGCGTCATTGGGGGCGGGCAGTTGGGGGGGGGGGACCAGAAATCTTGGAAAATACTTAAAGTGGAGAGATCAGGATGAAACTGGATGGGAAGAATAAAAACCTGTCTAAGATACGTGACTGACATGACCGGACTGGATCTGCTCTCTTTGGTGGAGTTGGGGAGGGGGGTAATTTTGAAAATTGAGTTATTTGTAACTTACGAAAGGGTGACCAGATATTAATGAAATTTGATGTTTAGAAGGATCTTGTGCTTTAAAGCTCTAATTTTAAATTCCGACGAGATCCTGTGACATTGGGGGGAGTTGGAGGGGGAAACCGGAATTCTTGGAAAACGTGAAAATTGGGGTATTTTTATCTCACGAATAGGTGATCGGATCTTAATGAAATTTGATATTTGAAGGAATTCATGTCTCAGAGCTCTTATTTCAAATTCTACCAGATCTTTTGACACTGGGGGAGTTTGGGGGGGATCTTGGAAAACACTTTGAGTGGAGGAATCGGGATGAAGCTTGGTGGATAGAATAAGCAAATGTCCTTGATACTTGATTGACGTAACCGTACTGGATTCGCTCTCTTTGTTAAGGGGTTAGGTAAGTTAGGGGGTGGGGTTCAGTGCTTTGGCGAGTTTGGCGCTTCTGGACGTGTTAGGGCGATGAAAATTGGTAGGCGTGTCTGGGAGCTGCACAAATTGACTTGATAAAGTCATTTTCCCCGATTACACCATCTAGGGGGCTGAAGGGAGAGGAAAAAGTAGAAAAAATGAGGTATTTATAACTTGCGAGTGGGTGATCGGATCTTAATGAATTTTGATATTTAGAAGGACATCGTGACTCAGAGCCCTTATTTTAAATCCTGACCGGCATTAAGCCTCTGACTTTTCTATTAAATCAATCTATTGATTCTTAGAATTTTGTTAGAGCTCATACCATATGAGCTCTTGGCTCGTAGCTCTTCTTGCCACGTCACAAGTGCCATATGTGCTCTTAGCTCTTGTTATTTATTAAAGAAAAAAGTGAAAACATTTAAAATGTTTTTTGTTTTCAGTAAAGTACAAATTATGTTTAGGTCTTGAGAAGGCATTGGGGGTCGTCAGTCCTACTCATGCTAATTTTTACTCGTTTTGAGTTCGACTTGGTTATTTATTGTAATTTATGTTCGTTTTGGGTTTCATAAAATTTATTGATGGTGATTTGTTGTAGCTTTACGCTTGGAAGATTACTTGAATTTATTTCTGCTCATTTTTTGCTTAATTGAGCTCTCCACTATTGTTTGAATTTTTTTTAAAAAAAAAAGAGTTATTTAAATTCAATATATTTTCGTTTTTTATTGGCATAGTCTTTTTCACAAAAAAAGTACCTTATATCTTTTTTTCATTAAGAATCCATAGTTTGGTTTGCTATTTGAACGTTGAGAAGCTTTTTCAACAATTTTTAATCTGGACTCAATAATATCGTTTAATATAATTTTATACCTCTTCAAGTTTACCTAAAAATAAAACTTATTATCATTCCCAAAAATTCTATTTATGGACTTCGACAATCTTCCGATTTATTTAAATTGCAAGAGTAGAAATAGTAATATTTGTGGCCCCAAAAGTTCCAACTTAATACCCCCAGTCGTTCTAGAGATATTGCTGACGTGTGCTATTGTCAACCATACACATTCATTTAACGTATCTATTATTATAAAAATTCTATTTTTTAGTGTTTCGGTTACTATTTGGCCGGTTACTCTTTACTTACAGTCTGTTAGCACGGATTGTCTGATCCCTAACAGCCTGCGTGTTAGGTAAACTGTGTTTATTCGAATATAGTTAAACTGCGTATCCCTTTTGTGTAAGTCAACGTGCTTCAGTTGATCTTTTTCAATTAGTACTGAGATGAAGATTTCGAATGTATTCCAGGCGATCGAGTTTCCTTTTTTATAGGAATACTCACTGAAATTAATTTTTGTCAAAACACTCCCAGTCCCACCTTAATACTAGAGTCAATCTAGGTTCGAACAACATTTAATGATCGGGCTTAATGCTACATTAGACTCATAATTAGACATGAATTTTCCTTTTGAGCTGTCAGAATAAACCCACGCATGCAAATATATTTTGCGAAATACATGCTTGATATTCTGCCAAAGCCTCGAATCTTTTAGCACTTGGCAATAGCAGCAGTCAAGAAACTATAGTCACGTAATGGCGAATTGTTGTTGATGTTTTTTTCGTATTAAAAGAAATTTCCTCAGATTTACAACATATTTATGAGCTACTATTGGGATCTATAGACGATTTCCTTATTTTAGGGGAAATAAAAAGCATTTGAAATTGGTATGGTTTGGTGCAAGCTCAAAAGTTTATTTGTCGGCAGGAGGACTAATATTTTTAGGAGAGGAAATAGGTGAATTTGTGAAAAAATATATATGGAAACTATACAAAGTCGTAAAAAACAGATCTCGGTAGCATTGGGGATTGGGACTGGGTAAAGGACGCTTGATTATATGCCTGTAATGACCCATTTCTGGAAACACTGCTGAGCCCGCAAATTTAAACGAAAGAGTTGGAATTATCGTTAAATTAATATCAATTTTTGGGAGAAGAGTGGATGAAGACTTTCCTTGTCCTTCCGGCCGCCTAACATGTCACCTCGTTTAATAGATTCTGAAAAAAGAAGCATTATCATTATATACTTTCACAAATATAATAATGTATATGATCTCAAGTATAAATGTATATAAAAATGAATAATTAAATTAAGGTTCTAGAATAGCAAAACTCAATTCTACCTGCAAAGTAGTAGTATTACTTTTAAGGCAGGCACGTACGCAGGAATTTTTTTTTCCGGGGAGGGGCCAAAACCTTCGAAGCAGCAGATATAAAGTAACACTGTTTTTATTTAGTAATGCAAAAAGCATATATCGGAAAATACAGATTAACTTTAATCTGTAGTATTGTAGCGGATGGGGGAGGAAGAAGACTGAAGCCTCAAAAGTACGTTTTAGACTCAGGTTATGTTCATAGCGATTTAAACCAGTGATTAATCTATTATATCCCATTGAAAGGGAAATTTTAGGGTTAACAATGCAATATGGATGCTGTGGGGGGTAGTTCTTTTACTGCAAAAACGTAGATTTTAATCAAAAATGATAGTTTCCAAAATTGATCCATTAAAAGCTGTACTTTATCCTGAAAGGGGGGGGATAAACGCCCTAATATCAAGGATAATTCTATTTTGCTGTGGAAAGCAAACTCTCTTTACAAAAAAAAAATAACAACACAATTGCTAATTACTTCAAAGAGGGTAAAGAGTTAGACAGAAAATGGGTTAATAATTGGGCAGTGACTTGACCGGATAATGGCATGCTGTAAAATCCCCCAAAAAAGGCTTCACACATGTATCTAGATTCTTAATAAATATCCTACTTTTGCCAGAAATCCCAAGAAACCATGGGGAAATAAGAAACCTGGCACCTGCGTACGTGCCAGTTTTAAGGACTTTTTACTCCAAGGCATACCTAAAGGCTTACTGCCTTGAACATTCCACACTTTTTGCAAACTTAAATCATAAATTTTGTTTTAAATCACATCTGTTATTCAGGAATATTCGCACGTTCTCATCTTATCTTTAACGAGAATAAATAAAAAAAACTGATTTTTTCAATTGAAAATAAAGAGCGACGTTAAAACCTGTAATAAGAAGAAAATATCCTATTATATTATATTATATTATATATTATATCCCCCAAACCAGCACTTTTAATTAACACTATAAATACGGTACCAGTCTTGTCCTGCATGCAGCAATACGATGTATTTATACTAAAAAAAACAAAATTTTTCAAAGAAAATTTTAAATAATATATTTAAGAGTAAGTAGGCTATTTAGTAAGTGAAACATTAAGAGTATTAGTACTACTTAATAATTAAGTTATGAAAAAGCTAAAAACGATGAGAAAAAGCTTAAGAAAATAATACAAGCTGAAAAAAAAAAATGAAATTTAACTGAACAATCAGATCAAACGGAAAGAAAACAGACACTAACTACAGACAGATAAATCAAACAGTTCGTGGTAACGAACTGTAGTAAGGAGCGACCCGGCTCAATAGTAAACGAAACTTTAAAAAACGGAATTTGATGCTAAAGTTACGAGCCTGAGAAAATTTGCCTTATTTTGGAAAATAGGGGGAAACACCCCTTAAAAGTCATGGAATCTTAACGAAAATCACACCATCGCATTCGGCGTATCAGAGAACCCTAGAGCAAAAATTTCAAGCTCCTATCTACAAAAATGTGGAATTTTGTATTTTTTGCCAGAAGACAAATCACGGGTGCGTGTTTATTTGTTTGTTTGTTTTTTTTTCCCAGGGGTCATCGTATCGACCAAGTGGTCCTAGAATGTCGCAAGAGGGCTCATTCTAACGGAAATGAAAATTTCTAGTGCCCTTTTTAAGTGACCAAAAAATTTGGAGGGCACCTAGGCCCCCTCCCACGCTCATTTCTTCTCCAAAGTCAACGGATCAAAATTTTGAAATAGCCATTTTGTTCCGCATAGTCAAAAACCATAATAACTATGTCTTTGAGAATGACTTAATCCCCCACAGTCCCTGGGGGGAGGGGCTGCAAGTTTCAAACTTCGACCAGTGTTTACATGTAGCGTAGAGACGTTTTCAAGGGATTTTTTTTTTGGTTTTGGTCGTGGGGTTGAGGGGAAAGGGCTATGTGGGAGGATCTTTCCTTGGAGGAATATGTCATGGGGGAACATAAATTCAATGAAAAGGGCGCAGGATTTTCTAAAATTACTATAAAAAAACAATGAAAAAATAAACATGGAAAAGTTGTTTCAATTGAAAGTAAGGAGTAGCATTGAAACTTAAAACGAACAGAGATTATTACGCATATGAGGGGTGCTAAAAATACTTTAGCATAAAGAGCGAGGTATTTAGGAGGAGATAAATACCTCGCTCTTTATGCTATAGTATTTTTAGTAATTTTAACTATTTATTCTGCAGCCTTTCTGATTCAGGGATCATTCTTAAAGAATTGAGACAAAACTTGCGATTTAGTGTAAAGAGTGAGGTATTAACGAGGGTACAAACCCCCTCATATACATAACAAAAATTTAAGAATATAAAAGTTTGTTACGTAAGTTAATTCTTAAGTTATGTATATTTTTTACTAATAAAAACATTCGTTAAAAATTAAAATTTATAGTTGCCTTTTTATGTAACCGAAAAATTGCAGGGCAAC
This sequence comes from Artemia franciscana, assembly GCF_032884065.1. Classification (NCBI taxonomy): domain Eukaryota; kingdom Metazoa; phylum Arthropoda; class Branchiopoda; order Anostraca; family Artemiidae; genus Artemia; species Artemia franciscana. The sequence continues at coordinate 33,418,137 of NC_088863.1, forward strand.
TAGGCCTCCTTCCCCACCCCTTATTTCTCAAAATCATCTGATCAAAACTAAGAGAAAGCCATTTAGCCAAAAAAGGAATTAATATGCAAATTTCATTTTAATAATTTATGTGTGGAGAGCCAAAATTAAACATGCATTAATTCAAAAACGTTCAGAAATTAAATAAAAAAAACTAGTTTTTTAACTGAAAGTAAGGAGCGACGTTAAAACTTAAAACGAACAGAAATTACTCCGTATAAGAAATGGGTTGTCCCCTCCGCAATCCCTCGCTCTTTACGCTAAAGTTTGACTCTTTGCCACAATTCTGCTTTTTAAAACAATATAAAACTAGCGTAAAGAGCGAGGGATTGCGGAGGGGACAATCCATTTCATATACGGAGTAATTTCTGTTCGTTTACTCCTGTGTTCGTTTAGGTGGTGATTGTCGGACTCCTGTTTTTGGGAGTGTCACTTCGTTTTAAGTTTGTGTTGATTATTCATTTTATTTTCTGCTCTTTTTGGGTTTTAGTTATTCATTGTTAGTAATTTCTGTTAGTTGTATTTGAATCTGTTAGGCGACTTTTTCATGTTAGGTTTTAATGGGATCAGGCGTTTTTCCCCGGAAAATTCTGCCCTGAAAAATTACCCGTGGGAAGTTCCCCCTCCCTGCTGAAGCACCCTTGTGGGCATTATCATCATTTTCCATGGAAAAATCCTGCTAGACAATTTGGTATCTACTGAAAATTTCCCTCGGACAATTCCCCCGTAGGCCTACTATTCTCTAAAAATTGCACATCCAAAGAGAAAGAAGGACAAAAAAAAAAAAGAAAAATGTATATTAATTCAGAAAAAATTTTTCCAGAAAATTTCCTCCCCACTTAAAATTATCTTCTAGTAAATCTCCCCCGTGAAAAATATCTGTATTTTCCCAATAACAAATACTACCTGTAAATAATGGACAAATTGCGAAACTTATAGCCCTTTCCTTTGTTTGGACCTTTCAATTCTGATGAACCAAATGACAACATCCAGCATCTATCTTTGGCAAAAAACACACAACTCAAAATAGATGCCGACGAGAGATTGAACCATCTACAATAGGTTTTTTTGATTATTATGTTAGTTATTTTGTTTTTGTTAGTTAGGAAAGGGGGGCGGCAGATCCCTCAAAGGTTGCATTTTAATGAAAAAACATCCTAACCCTCATCGAGCCTTCAGATAATTACAGAGTTAGTTCTAAGGGAGGTTGTGGGAAAAGGCAGAAAGTGGATAAAATTCTTCTTAATTTCCTGGTATATTTCTATTCGTCTGTTTTATGATAAAACTAAAGAGTAACATTAAACGTCAAAATGTGCAGCATCTATTGCGTATAGGAGGGGCACTGCCTCTTCCTCATTCCAAATCTCCCCCTTGTGGTTGTGGAAACTTCGGAGGAAGTTTTTTTTAAGAGTCAAATGGGATTGGAGACCAACTGGCTCCTGTTCTATAAATGTTTTTGATATCTGGTCATTTTGTTGCCCCTTAGGACATCTGATTGACATTTTAAGGTACCTATATTGTAGAGTTTTACTTTAGAGGTATAAATTCTTTGCAGCACTGAGCCACCTGAGGCCGACACATTAAAAAAGAAAAAGAAAAAACTCTTCCTAAAACCCACCCTGTTTGGGTTTTCTCTCAGAAAACGCCCTAAGATCTAAAATAATCGTTTTCTTTGTATCATCCCAGACAAATCTGTAGTCTCCGGCCTTTCTATATGGCCAGGATAATGTATGTTTAATAAAGAGTCAAGAAAATTTTGTGTATTTTGATTTTCCTTTTTTTAGGAGTACCTCCGACACAAAGCAGAAGTTGATGAGCATCTTGTAATTTACGATCGACTTCGAAGTACTGTTGAGACAAGGCAGGATACAGTAGCTATCACCTCTGATGTTTGGCATAATATTGAAACTGCATGGCAGCGCCTAGAAACTCAGGTATGCTAAATCTCAAGCTCTTTTCCTATGTAAGAATATTTATTTAATAAAGAGATACATCTATCTTGTGGCTTTTATTTCTTACCTAATCATATAGAAAAATGTTTTTTTTAATCATATAGAAAAAATGTTTCTCGAAGGGTATATATTGCCACCAAATCTAGAAAGGCCGGTATAGTTTTCATTGTTATTTTTCTGTCGTTATTACGTTGCTTCAAAAATTACAAATTGACGTTTTAGTTATCAATTCTCGCAAATTCGAATAAAATATGTTTAGTAGAAAAGAATAGTGAGGGAAATTAGTGACCTTTTAAAACACAAAAACTAAATAGATCATCACAAATATATTCAATCCAAGAAATCGTTCCCTTTTTTCCTGGAAAATTATTAGTATTTGGATTATTTGTAATGTTATAAAATAAAAGTGTCATCGTTTATGACCAATTTTTATCCTTGTCATAACAAATACATGCACATGAATATGTACACATTAAGAACAATATTACAGAAATTGTGCATTTCGAATATACCATTAGAATTTTAATTTTCTTAAGTTAGCCTTCCGGGAAATAAGATAAACAGTGCTTACCCCCTTTGGTAAACTGTGTGCAAGATCAATTTCTAAACCTCCTTTGGTTAGCAGTGCCATACGCTCCGTCACAGAAACCTTTTGGTCAACAGGGTGTTCAATCAATAATCAACACCTTTGGTAAGCCGTACATGGGGTCCTTCCGCTTTTAGTTAGAATTAAATAAAACGTTTTTTTTTCAATTGAAAGTAAGGAGCTTAAAGCTTGAAACGAGTAGAATTTATTCTGTATGTGAGGAGGGCTGCCCCTTCCACGACCCTAACTCTTTACGCCAAAGTCTTAAAGTTCTTTAAAAATACTTTCCATTCAAATTCAATGGAACTTCTGTTCGCGCAGCCTTTCTTAAAAAATATGATAAAAAGTCAGACGTTAGCATAAAGAGCGAGGGTCGAGAAAGGGGAAGCCCCCTTCATATACGGAATAATTTTCGTTATTTTTAAGTTTTAATCCTTACTTTCAGTTGAGAGAGCTTTTTTACATTTGATTTCTGACCGTTTTCAAACCATGCCAGGAAATCCCCTTCTCTCCCCAACCCCGTATGAAATTTCCCCTGGAAAATTCCCCCCGGATACTTCCCTCCTTACGGAAAATTCTCCCCATGGAAAATCTCCCTTGTCGAAAGTATCTCCCCAAAAAATTCCGTATTCTCCCTAATAACAAATACTATATGTGTTAAATACAAATACAATGGGCAAATTGCTTAACTTACAACCCTTTCTTAAAGGACTAATTGGGGGTAATGTCATCCTCAAAGGCATAGTCATTGGACCTTTCAAATATGCCGAATCGGATGGCTACCTCAAAATTTCGATCGTGTGACTCCGGGGAACAAAGGTGCATGGGAAGGAGGCTAGTTGGCCTCCAATCTTTTTGGTCACTTGAAAAAGACACTATAACTTTTCATTTCCGATCAAATAAGCTCTCTCCCGATCCTCTGGAACCGCTTGTTTGATGGCAAAGAGATGCAAAATCCCACATTTTTTACATAGCAGCTTGAAGGCTCTACATGATGGTTCTCTGATATTCTAAATCTGATGGCGTGATTTGATTAAGATCTTTCGGCTTTTGGGGGGTGTTTCCTCCACCGTCCTCTTTCAAAAATCAGGCGAACTTTCTCAAGGCTGTAGCTTTTGATGGGTAACATTAAACTTAATTAACTTTATATATTTGGAATCAGCACAAAAGCCAATTATATTGATGTATCTATTGTTATCACAAATATTTTTTTTAGAGTTTAGGTTATTATTGAGCCATATCGCTCTTTACTTATAGTCCGTTACCACGAACTGCTTGCCTGCACTATGACTGTCCTAAATGAGGATGAGCTAAGTGTATATTTGAAATATACTGTTTGATTTCGTCACGATGAACCCATGAATGGAAATAACTTTTGTTTTTAGCACTTATTTCACGAATATTATTTGTTTTCACATGACATTTACGCTTTCTGAGTTTGCTGGTTACAAATTTGGGCAGAGTGTGCAATGTTGACGCCCAAAATCATGACACGCTAAGTACATGTTTCAGAAATTGTGGACATGTCAAACATCGTTGGAATCAGAGTTATGCAAAGATTTTTAAGCTGCTTAATTTAAGGATCCTAGGTAGGGTTCTTAGGCCAATGTTTCATCGAAAATTCAAATTTGGTCATGTATAGTATTTGATACTGCACTGCACTGTTATTGTCTTAAATCAAATATTGGGTCAACCAGTTTTTAGCATTTTTCTGGGCTTTTCGATTACAAATCAGGGATTAATTTTGCAATAAAGAAGTCCAAATTGATTTAAGTACGTATTTCACAAATCATACTTGATTTCCAACAAATTAGTTATATATATATATATATATATATATATATATATATATATATATATATATATATATATATATATATATTTATTTATATATATATATATTCTTAGTTTAGTGGTTTAGCCTACTGATATAAAATTAAAGAAACTCTAAATGAAACATTTCTACAACTTTTAATTCCAACAAGGTTCAATATCTTCACTATTTTATATATATATATATATATATATATATATATATATATATATATATATATATAATATATATATATATATATATATATATATATATATATATATATATATATATATATATATATATATATATATATATATATATATATATATATATATATATATATATGTGTGTGTGTGTGTGTGTGTGTGTATCAAAATGGGGAGATATTGAACCTCGTTGGAATTTAATTTAGAGTCCAACGAGAATGTTCTTAATATGTATCGTTGGATGGCCCAAAGGGGGCTTTTGATCTCTTCCCTTCTATACAAAATATTAGTAGTTAATGATATTTTTTTTGTTTTTTTTAAGACAGTGACTAATCCCTGTCTTTCAAATGTTTCTTTTACTCCTTATCTTTTGAATGATGGAAACACAGTGTGGTCTTGGTCATTATTTGTCCCCTCCAATGCCCCCCCCCGCTTCCCATTTTAAGCTTTGCTTCTCTAGTCATTGTCGGTTGGTAATTGTGTGTTTGGGACAGAGGGGGGGGGGGGGGGCAGGTGCCTAAGAAGCATGTCTCAATGTACAAATTTTCAAACTCTCCTTGAGCCCTCAGATAAATATAGAAACGGTACATTTAAGTGCAAAAGGTAGGTGGGGCTCAGAGGTAATGGACGCCTTTTAAAAACGACTGCTCCTGCCCCTTGGCCCAAAATTACATTCTTCATGAGTTTCAAGCAAATTAAAGGTCGAAGAAGAGAAATATGACTATCAAAATCACTATTTCATGTTCCATTAGACCCGGTTGCTTGCCCCATGAATTTCCAGCCAGTCTGAAAAAAAAGAAAAAAAAAGATTGTCTACATCTCTGCTGATAAATTGGCAATGGAAGTTTGTCTTCTACGGTCCGATGGCCCTTTTTAGGCCTTCGTTGCGGTGAAGAGGTTTTTTCGAAGGGTTTACTTCCATGGTGTACCTGAAATCCTACATATTAAAAATCATTGCACATTTTCGATTCAAACAAGTTATGACATGCCTTTCCATCCAAAGTTCTATCTGGGAGGGGGTGTTGGAGCTTAAACTTTCCACTTTGGTTCTCTAATCAATTAGATTGAAAATTTGATTCCTTTTTTCTTAAGGCGCAACATGCCTAGTGCTAGAAAAATTGGAATTGCAAGAGCCGAGCGCCCATCAAACCTGAAAAAAATTGCCTTATTTTCGAAAAAAGGTAGAAACACCCCCTAAAAGTCATAAAATCATAATGAAAATCACACCATCAGATTCGATGTATCAGAGAACCCTACTGTAGAGGTTTCAAGCTCCTATCTGTAAAAATGGGGATTTTTTTTTTGCCAGAAGAAAGATCACGGATCTTTTTTCAACGGGTTATCGTATCGACCCAGTGGTCATAGAATGTCGCGAGAGGGCTCATTCTAACGGAAATCTATTTTCTAGTGCCCTTTTCAACTGACCGAAAAGTTTGAGGGTAACTAGGCCCCCTCCTAAGCTCATTTTTTCCCAAAGTCACCGGATAAAAATTTTAAGATAGCCACTTTGTTGAGCTTAGTCAAAAACCTAATAAATATGTATTTGAGGAGGACCTAATCCCCCACAGTCCCCGGGGAAAGGGCTGCAAGTCAGAACATTACCCAATGTGTACACATAGTATTGATTAGTGACGAAGTATACTGACATTTTCAGGGGATATTTTTTCTAGTGGTGAGGGGGGGGATCGGAAGTTACATGAGAGATCTTTCCATGGAGGAATTTATCATGGGGGAAGAAACGTTCCATGAAGAGGGCGCTGGATAAACCAACATTATTTAAAAAATGATAAATTAAATAAAATACAAGTTTTTTCAACTGAAAGTAAGGAGCAACATTAAAACTAGGCCCCCTCTCACGCTCATTTTTTCCCTAAGTCACCGGATCAAAATTTTGAAACAGCCATTTTGATCAGCATAGTCGAAAAATCTAGTAACTATGTCTTTGAGGACGCATTAACCCTCACAGTCCCTGGGGGAGGGCTGCAAGTTATGAATATTACCCATTGTTTATATATAATATTGGTTATTTTGAAGCATACTGAGGTTTTCAAGGGGATTTTTTTGGTGGTGTGGTGGGAGGGGGTTCGGGGGGAGGGGATTACGTAAGAGGATCTTTCCTTGGAGAAATTATCATGGGGTAAGGGAATTTCCATGAGGGTGGCGCTGGATTTCCCAGCATTATTTAAAAAAAAAATGAGAAATTAAATAAAACTCCAAGTTTTTGCAATTAAAAGTAAAGTAAGGAGCAACATTAAAACTTAAAACGAACCAAATTATTACGCATATTAGGGGGTTCGTCCCCTCTTCAATACCTCGCTCTTTACGATGAATTATTTTTAGTAATTTCAAAAGAGCTATTTATTTTAATTAAACGGCCTTTGTGACTCAGGGGTCATTCTTAAAGAACTTGAACGAAATTCAAACTTTATTGTATAAAGGGAGGTATTGACGAGGGAGCTAACCCCATCATATACGTAATAAAAAATATACAAATATAGAAGTTGGTTAATATAGAAGTTGGTTACGTAAGTTGATTTGTAATTTATGTATATATATATATATATATATATATATATATATATATATATATATATATATATATATATATTTATATATATATATATATATACTAGCTGTTGGGGTGGCGCTTCGCGCCACCCCAACACCTAGTTGGTGGGGGCGCTTCGCGCCCCCCCAAGCCCTTTTTTAGTTTTCTTTTTCTCTTATTTTTCAGTTTTTTCCTTTTTTTTAGTTTTTTCTTTTTTAGTTTTTAGTTTTTTTTGTTTTTTACCTTTTTTTAGTTTTTTTAGTTTTTTTTAGTTTTTTAGCTTTTTTAGTTTTTTTATTAGTTTTTAGTTTTTGCCTTTTTTTAGTTTTTTCAGTTTTTTTAGTTTTTAGTTTTTTACCTTTTTTTAGTTTTTTTTAGTTTTTTAGCTTTTTTAGTTTTTTTTCTTTTTAGTTTTTTTTGTAGTTTTTACCTTTTTTAGTTTTTTTTCTTCTTTTGTATTATTGTGAAATAATTCAGACGTCATATGCGGACAAACACGACTTCACTCGACAGACAGACAGACAGACATAACCCACAAACAACTTATTTTTATATATATAGATAGATATATATATATATATATATATATATATATATATATATATATATATATATATATACATATATATATACATATATATATATATATATATATATATATATATATATATATATATATATATATATATATATATATATATATATATATATATATATATATATATATATATATATACTAATAAAGACGTTCGTAAATAAAATTAAAAGTTTTAGTGGCCTTTTAAGCAACCAACAAATTGGAGGGCAACTAGGCCCCTTCCCCGTCCCTTTTTTTCTCAAAGCCGTCCGATCAAAACTTTGAGAAAGCCATTTGGCCACAAAAAGTAAAATTAATTTGTAAATTAGTTTTCATTATTCATGTACATTGAGCCAAAATCAAAACCTACATTAATTCAAAAACGTTCAGAAATTAAATAAATAAAACAAGTTTTTTTTTAACTGAAAGTAAGGAGTGACATTAAAACTTAAAACGAACAGAAATTATTCCTTATGTGAAAGGGGCTGTCCCTTCCTCAATGCCCCGCTCTTTACGCTAAAGTGTTTTATTGTTTAGAAAAGTAGAGTTGTGAGAAAGAATCAAACTTTAGCGTAAAGAGCGGGGTATTGAGCAAGAGACAGCCCCTTTTATATAAGGAATAATTTCTGTTCGTTTGAGTTTTAATGTCGCTCCTTACTTTCAGTTGGAAAAAGCTTCTTTTTTTTCTTTAATTGTTTAAGTGTTTAAGGAGCCAAGATTGTTTCCATCAAGGTTGATAGAAAACTCTTGAGTGATTATGCTTCAAACAAAATACAAAATGTCTACATTTTTTGTGAAAAAGTTTGGGGGAGAGGAGGGGCGATTGTTAAAGGGGCTATGGGCCAACTTTGTGCCTCAAATCATACACACTGAGAATTATTGCGTATTTTCGATTTAAGCTCGGTGTAACATGTCTATCTTTTTGCTATAAAGCCGTAGATGAGAGGGTTGAAGAATGTCAGAGGGGCCGTGGACCAGCTTTGGATTCCCAGTCGTAGAGATTAAAATTCCTCTTGTGGCTCTGGCTAGCGAAAGGTGCAAAATATCTCATTTTGCCAAAAAGCTGATAGAGGTGCCGCGGAGTATTTTTTTTGGGGGGGGGGGCCTAAAGTCCCACTTTGCCCCCCCCCCTATCATAAAGATTGAAAATCTTTCTATATATTTGTTCAAACAAGATTGAACTTGCCTACCTCTGTGGCAAGGGATCGTAGTGGGAGGAGGGTGGGTCAGCATTATAAGTCCTCTTGTTTTATTTGGTTCTCTAGTTCAGCATTTTGAAAAATTATAATTCCATAGTAATTTCAGTTCAAACAGTTGCAGCATGTATATATTTTTGCTAAAGAGTTTTTAACAGGAGGGATGTGGGATGCTTGAGGTCCATTCTTTAGAGAGCACACTTTATGCATAATTTATTATAGATTGAGAATCCTTTCGTGATTCTACTCATATTCCCGCCTGATGGGAAATTAAATAATAAAAAACAAGTTTTCTTTTAGCTGAAAGTAAGGAGCGACATTAAAACTTAAAACGAACAGAAATTACTTCATATATAAAGGGGCTTTTCCTCATCAACGCCCTGCTCTTTACGCTAAAGTGTGACTCTTTCTCTCAACTCTGATTTTTAAAAGAGTAAAAAACTTTAGCGTAAAGAGCGGGGCGTTGATGAGGAAGCAGCCCCTTTCATATACGAAGTAATTTCTGTTCGTTTTAAGTTTTAATGTCGCTCCTTACTTTCAGCTAAAAAAACTTGTTTTTTTTTATTTAATTTCTCAACGTTTTTGAATCAATGCATGTTTTGGTTTTGGCTCTCCGCAAAGGAATAATTAAAACGCAATTTGCATTTTTTTTTTTTTGGCTAAATGGTTTTCTCATAGTTTTGATCGAATGATTTTGAGAAAAAAGGGAACGGCGGAGGAAGCCTAGTTGCCCTGCGATTTTTTGGTTACTTAAAAAGGCAACTAGAACTTTTAATTTTGTTTACGAATTTTTTTTTTATTAGTAAAAGATAAACGTAACTTATAAATTAGCTTACGTAACGAACTTTTGTAATCTCATATTTTTATTCCATGTATGAGGGGTTCACCCCCTCGTCAGTACCTTGCTCTTTACACAAAAGATTAAATTTTGTCCCAATTCATTAAGAATGACCCCTGAATCACAAAAGCCGTAGAATAAATAGTTGAAATCACTAAAAATACTTTAGCGTAAAGAGCGAGGTATTAGGAGGAGGTGAGCCCCTCATATGCGTTATAATTTCTGTTCGTTTTAAGTTTTAATACTCCTTACTTCCAGTTGAAAAAACTTTTCATATTTATTTTTTCATTGTTTTTTTTTAAATAATGCTAGAAAATTCTGGGCTCCCTTCATGGAAATTTTCTTCCCGCATGACAAATTTTTCGATGGAAAGTTCCCCCAACATATCTCCCCCCCCCTTGTCAACCCCTCCCCCCAACCAAAAAGCCCCCTGAAAACGTCTGTACACTTCCCAATAAGCATTACTATATGTAAGCACTGGTCAAAGTTTGTAACTTGTAGCCCCTCCCACGGGGACTATGGGGGAGTAATGCGTCCCCAAAGACATAGTTATAAGGTTTTTCGACTACGCTGAATAAAATGGCTATCTCAGAATTTTGATCCGTTGACTTTGGGAAAACAATTAGCGTGGGAGGGAGCCTAGGTGCCCTCCAATTTTTTGGTCACTTAAATAGGGCACTAGAACTTTTCATTTCCGTTAGAATGAGCCCTCTCGCAAGATTCTCGGACCACTGGGTCGATGCGATCACCCCCCCAAAAAAAAACGAAAAAAAAAAAACAAATAAATACGCACCCGTGATTTGCCTTCTGGCAAAAAATACAAAATTCCACATTTTTGTAGGTAGGAGCTTGAAACTTCTACAATAGGGTTCTCTGATACGCTGAATCTGATGGTGTGATTTTCGTTAAGATTATATGACTTTTAGGGGGTGTTCCCCCTATTTTCTAAAATAAGGCAAATTTTCTCAGGCTCGTAACTTTTGATGGGCAATAATATACTTGATGAAACTTATATATTTAAAATCAGCATTAAAATGTGATTCTTTTGATGTAGCTATTGGTATCAAAATGCCATTTTTAGAGTTTTGGTTACTATTGAGCCGGGTCGCTCCTTACTACAGTTCGTTAGCACGAACTGTTTGACAGAGAGGCTACAGTCCTTTCCTGATTCTACTTACGTGGCCACCTGCTGGGACACAGAGGGGCTACGGGTTCAATTTTTCCCAGCACTTTACTTTTGTAATGGATCGAGACTTAGATCGTTTATTGGCAGATGCGCTATCCAACCCTTTTTGGGGGGGGTCGTACCACAGCAAAAAAGCTGCGTGCCCTTAAGAATTCTCGAACTGGTGCATCTTATAAACGGCTATTTTTACAAAAAAATCTGATCCATTATGTGTTCATCAGCTCCTCGAGTGGTATCATGCAGTGTCGAAAATAAATTGTTTCTCTCTTAGTTACAAAATTGATTTCTTGCCGTGGAACAATTTAGTGCCATCAATACTAAGAAGGAAGCACAGGGAAACTTCGAATTTCTCTAGAAATGAAAGAACTATCGAACAGTTCATGGTCACATTCTGTAAATAAGGAGCGACCTCTAATAGTCATAGAATCTTAATGAAAATGAGACAGTCAGATTCTGCGCATCAGATAACTGTAGAGAACTGTACATGTTTCTAACGCCTATCTGCAAAAACGTGGAATTTTGTATTTTTTTGCCAGAAGAAAGATCACGGATGTGTGTTTATTTGTTTGTTTTTTCCCAGAGGTAATCGTATCTACCCATTGGTCCTAGAATATTTGGAGAGGGATCATTCGAACGGTAGTTAGAAGTTCTAGTGCTCTCTTTAATTGACCAAAAAGATTTGAGGGCAACTGGGCCCCCTCTCAAGTCTCTTTTTTCTTAAAATTGTTCGATTAAAATTTTTAAATAGCCCTTTTGTTCAGCATAGTTGAAAAACCGAAAGACTTTGCCTTTGGAGATACCATAACCTCCCCACAGCCCCTGGTGAAAGGTATTTAAGTTACAAAATTTGCCTATTATTTACGTATAGTAATAGAAGATAAGATTTATTTGTCATGAAATAAATTTTTTATTGGGAAGTATGCAACATTTTTTGGCTTAGTGGGGAACGGGTTTTCTGCTAACGGGATTTTCGATAGGGAGGGAGGCTTCCAGGGGTGAATTTTTCAGGGAAAATTATACAGCGAGGAAATTTTTCAGAATTTCTTTACGAAATTCTTCTTATGTCTTGCTTTCTCCTTGCCTGCTCAATTTTATACGTTTTATACGTCAATTTTATACGGAGATGTTAAGGGCAATTATCCGGAGTAAATTGTCTAGAGAATATGCCCGTGTAGAGGAGGAATTCTCCGTGGCGGAAAAGCCAGATTTCCTGACGTTACTTAGAAACACGATCAGAAATTAAATTAGAAAAATAAATTTTCTCAACTGAAAGTACGGAGTATATATATATATATATATATATATATATATATATATATATATATATATATATATATATATATATATATATATATATATATATATATATATATATATATATATATATATATATATATATATATAAATATAGTGATGGTGATTCACTTGCTATATCAAATAGCTTGTATTTGTTGAATATAGTCTAATTGGTTCTTAACGTCTCAGTTAATTTTTCTTATTTTTTAACGTCTCAGTTAATTTTTCTTATTTTTTTACTTTGGAAAATTGGAATTCTTTCAGAAACTGTATTGCTTATAAATAAATGCTAACTATTTTAAATTATAAAATTCAAAAGATGCCAAATGGAAAAAGTTCTCCAGGATAAGAAAAAGAAGCTTGAGAAGACCGAAAGATTGCTCAATTGGTAAATAATCAAAGACTGATAACCTTTAATTTATTAATAAATTCAAGGTTAATGAAATATCCGAAGGAAAGGTTAACTGTTATTTATGACAATAAAAAGAATTAGATTTTTGGTAATTCTGGCTTCAGACACACTGGAAGAACGATCTAACAAATTTGTAAAACCTTTGAACTGTCCTAGAACACTGTCCTTTTGACCACCGGGATGTACAGAGTGTCGTGTATGTATTGTCTTTTGATTTAGCTTAGCACCACTTTAGCATTCCCTAAAAATTTCAACTTAACATTCGTGGGTGTTCCTGATATCAATAAAGATACGCCAAGATATGCCCTTTTGTCTTTTAACTCAATGCAACGCCCCCTCAACGTTCCCTAAAAGTTTCAAATTTATAACCTAAGCCATTCCTGAAGTATTGCAGATATGCCCTGGATTGACTTGAACTCCTTGATTTAGTTTAGTAGCAGAGGCGCCATTTGGGCCAAATCTTGGGGTGGGCATGAACTCCATCTGCCCCCCCCCCCCCGTTTCACTTTGTGTCGCGTAAGAAAAATACGGATTTTGGCAGCACATTGATCGAATATTCTAAGTAAAAATGCATTTTCAGCACCCGTGTGTTGCTTGGAAATGGACTGTAACCAAATGTGGAACTCAGCCACACTGACCTCTAAGATTAATTATAACAACAAAGAATGCAATCAATGAGGTTAAGTGATTAAACTGAAAGTGGAAAATTCAACCAGACTACAGGCTGGCATTCCTTAGCGAGAAACTTTCTTATTTAAGTAAACAATACCTCGGTGAAAGTAACCTTCATTGTTATGTTGAGGGTTGTAACCAAAATCTCAGTGTCCCTTCAGCAGAAATCTTCCAGATCAAATATATTTACAAAAAGGAAAAACATAACAAGAAAAAAAAATATAACAACATTCAAAGTAACAAGTGGAACCGCCGAGCTTTCATCTTTGTAAAATCGTCAACAAGCTGGTTGTAGTCCAAATTTTTTACTAAATCCTTCTCTGCAAATATCAAAAGGAGGTGACTGAGAGGATCATCCCCTGTTGTAGACCGCTGGTAGTTTTTCACTATTTCTAGGCTAGAAAACAAACGCTCATTGCTCGCTGTTGTCTCAGGAAGTGTGGCAGCAATACCGAAGTACTGTAATTACTTCTGAGTAAGCCACTGGTAATACCTGGAGATGGTCGACAATGTCTAGGAAGTTTTCCGAATTTGTCTCCTCATTGAGCAAGAAACGCTTGGTAATACCAGCTTGAGATTCGAGATGAATGCTGTCGATATCCAGCTCGCCGTAAAGAGAAGAGAAAAGCTTGAACAGCTCTGTGTCCATAAACTTGGTTGAGCTTGGATCCAAGGCTTCGAGCGTACTCAGCACTGGCAAGTTATCTGTGAACCTTCTGTCAAATTCGGCTTGTAGACGGTCAAAAGTTTTGAAGTATTCTTGCTTCATTTCATCCGCCAAAGTAGTAGTCCAATTTCCAGATTCGATGAAATTCTTTCCTAGCGTCAAAGTTGTCACAAATTGTTTCCGATGCTTGGTGATCTTTTGAATTCTTCAAGGTCGTCCTTTCTGACCAACAGAGGAGGGTCTAGTCGCGGGTCCATTCACAGCAGGTACTTCAATTTCGAGTTCTGTTGCAAACTCTTTAGCCTTCTTGAAAAGCGATACAAATGAAGCATCTGAACGCAGGTCGGTGAGTTTGCTTCTTGTGGCCTGAATCAGGGTGCGCGATCGAGAAATAACCAAGTCGACTGCGACGGCATGGAGTTGCTGAGACAGCGATTTCGTCGCTCACGTAATTGCTACTGTGCAGTGCAATTGGAAGATAACAAGGTACGATTTCATCAAGAAATGATAGGCCAGGAACTGACCTATTTTAGTCTATCAACTCAGAGGAATTACTGCAAATATTCAGAATTTATAATAATAATATAATCATCTAGGAAACGGGCATTTGATAGAACTTGAGAATTAAATTTTGTATCTAACCTGCTTTCAAAGTTTACAATGATTAATAGCAAATAGTGTTATTATTATGGCCGGCAAAGGACCCTTTTTGGTGGAGGCTTGGGCCCCCTGGAAAATCTAGGATGGGCATTTGCCCCCCCCCCCCCCTGCCCCCCCCCCCCCCAAATGGTGCCTCTGTTTAGTAGTAGTACTAGCAGTAGCAGTAGAAGTAGTAGTGAAAGTCACAGTCGTAGTTGTAATCGGAGCTGTAAAAGTTGCTGTTGCAAGTAGCCGTATGAAAAAGTTTTTGCATTCACAAGCAGTCGCAGTCGCAAGTAGTCGAAGTTGCAAGTAGTCACAGTTGCAAGTCGTGGTAGTCTTACCTCTAAGTCGTCACAATGAAGTTACAAGTAGTTACAGTTGCAAGCAGTCATATTCGCAAGTAGTCGCAGTCAGAATTGTTAGAGGCCATAGTAGGACATTTACGTAAATAATTTTAATCGCAGTCGTAGGTAATTGCAGCCACAATCGCAAGTAATTGCATCCACAAGTTGTCATAGTCGCAATCGCCAGTAGTCATAGTCGAAGAAATAGTAGTACTAGTAGCCCTGAAAGTTTTAATACCCATAGTCGTTCTTAAGATACTGCAGATACACCCTTTTTGTAACCTGGACATATAGTACCTTTTAATTTAGTTCAACATCCATATCAACACTCCCTCTAGTTTCGACTTAATAACCGTAGCCTTTTCGGACCAACCCAGAATCAAAGATCCTGAGCTCCTTCCCAAAAGTCTTATCAGAGACGACGGTCTAGCATTGCCAATAGTGAAGATCTTTAAAGATTCAGTATGTAATTATTTATATATCTATTTAATTATTTCTCAGTGCCACGTATCATGGAAGGGGTGAGTGTTGAAACTTCGGAGGGGCCTCATTAGATTGGAAATTGAAAGTCCTATTGCCCTTTTTAAGAGTCAAAATTGATTCGATGGAAACAAGCCCATCTTCTGTGTCCTTTCCTCTAAAAGACTTCCGATCAAATTTTGAGATAACTATTTTGTTCAAAATGGGCCATAGGTCAAGTAACTATGCCTCTGAGGTTAGCATAGCCCCCCACAGCCCCTGGGACCAAGACTATAGTTATGCAAGTTGGCTATTATTAGTATATAAGATTTTTACTGGGAAAGTAGTCAGGTTTGTTCCTGGGTCTCCATAAAGGATTAGGATATTAAGGAGAAACTTTAAGGAAATATTTAGGGGAATATCAGACACAATCAAACACACTATGTGTTTGCTGGTTGTCAAAAGGGTGTACCAGCAATATCTAAAGAATGGCTTAGGGTATTAAGTTGAAACTTTCAAGGTATGTTGACAAAATGTTGAAGAGCGAGTGGGGGGAAACCAACCCCCTTGCTCTTTTTACCTGCCCCCTCCCCTCGATTTTGATTGAAATTCTGAAAAAGCCCTTTTATTCAAATTAGTCAAAAGGTCTTAACAGCTCTGCTCCGGGAAGGCCATGGCCCCACAGCCCTGGAGCAAGGATTATAAGTTATGCAATTTGCCCAATGATTACATGTACGATTTATCATTAGGAAGAGAGGGAATTTTGTATTCTGGGTTTTTCCGAAAATACAAACAGTGTTAAGGTGAAACGTGGGAATCTTGAGGGGTATTGTAATTAATTCAAACGACGCTATGTATATCCAGTTTATCAAACAGGCGTATTTGCAATATCTTGATAACAGCTAAGGGTATCAAATTGAAACTTTCATTGCATGTTGAGGGAGATGCTAAAAAGCGGCTGGTTGGTGACCAGTCCCCATCCCAAGCTCTTTGTAGCTCCCCTCCCCCCAAAAATATGCGATAAGGTTAAATTTTCTGGAAATATTGAGGGGGATGTCAAACAAAATCAAAATAAACTGTATGTATGATAGTTGTCAAAGGGTGTATCAGTAATACCTAAGGAACGACTAAAGTTATTATGTTTGAACTTTTACTGTGTGTTTGGGACGTTCAAGAGTTATCAGAGGGCTTCCCGGGTATCAAATAGGCGTATCTGCAATATTTTAGGAACTGGACAGAGGGTTAACTTGAAACTGCCAGGGCCACTATTAATGCAACTGCTACTATGACTGCAATTGCGACTACTTGGGACTAAGTGACTTCGACTCCTGTCTTGGAGGTGAAGAGGCTAGACAACTTCAAGTTCTATGCTGTGGGGGGAGGTAATTTGTCTCCTCTAGTTAAAGAAAATTAAGCTACTTTTTCTATTGTATGCCTGTCACCTGATAGGCTTTGCTGCTCGTCCGGAATAACTGGAAAATGTAATTTCTACGAATCTAAGGTGCCCCGTTTTCTAAGCCAGTTCTGCTCTTTCTGGAACTTTAAATTAATTAAAACATAACAAAGTTATTTGAATCAGACCGCCTGTTATTTTTCCCGCCTGTTATCTGTGGTTGACATGTATATTAGACAAGACAAAATGCCTTTCAAATTTTACTAAGTTGATTACGCGTTCACCAATCAGTAAAATGTAATACGGCAGACAAGGTAATTTGTTTAATTCCAAAATAATAATACTAACTATTGTGTTTCTCCTCCAAAAGACAATATTTTCTACGGGTAGTGTTTACAATTTTTAAATTACAATACAGTGTTCTTGTGATCGTGAGGTCTTCTTGGAGAAAGAATGGCCTCGTAAAACTTTTTTTAGTCTTTTTTCTGGTATTGAATGTGGGTACTAATATCAGTCCGGATATTTTTGGTTATATAAATGATTTTCATAATAAGCAGAGTAATTACACGCTCACTGGATAGCAAAATGTAATACAACAAACAAGTAAGATGTACACAGCAAACAGCGTAAATTTTGTCAATTCCAAACTAGTGAAACTAACCTATTTAGGTTTCTACTCTAGAAAACAAGTTTTCACGGTCAGTGTTGGCAATGAACCGTTGTCGTGTGGGCTTTTTGGAGGAAAAAAGGCTCCATCTTTTTTCTTTTTTTCTAATTACCAAATTCTTTCTGTGGCGTTGAATGTGGGATCTAATATTAGTCCGAATATTTTTGGTTGTATGAATAATTATCTGCTAAATTATTCTGCTAAATCAGCTACTATTTGAGGATATGACTCAGAATGTGTTTTTAGTTAAACAGTAGTATCTTACTAGCTACTATTTTTTACTTTTACTTTTTTTCTAACAGTCCTTTATGTCGACTCTGCGTCATTGGAGGAGCATGATTATTTTTCAGTTTAGAAAGGATGCACAAATTTGAGCTTTAGTTAATGCCAAATCACAGTGATTGATTTTTGAGTATTGGAGTACAAGAGTATTAGAGTTTTTCACTGACATAATATGAAATTTCCGCTTAGACTCTCTCTAATCCCATTTTTGAGTAATAAAACCCCTTCATTGCAAGATTAATCCCTAAATTTTCCCATATTTTGTTGTATTTGGAAGAATGCCAGCCATCAAATAAAAGGAATTGGAAGAGCTATAAATATCTTATTGACTCATTTCTGGTAAAACTACAACCTGTTTTTTTCTTCAGATCCGACATTGGCAATGGTTACTAGATACAAATCTTCCGGGTGTCCTTGGATCGTTAGGAGAATGGTTGCATCAAGCAGAGGCATTACTCGGGACAGATGATGTACCAGCAGCTCTTGATGAAGAATCTGCAACTACCCTTTCAATGAAAATTGAAGAACACAAGGTAAATGTTAACTAAATTTGAAATCAAGACTATTGGATACTCTTGTACAGGGGCTTTATTTGCAGTATGGTCTGGGGGGAAGGGTTTACTGAATTCTTAGAAGTATCAAAAACTAGGAAAATGACAGGGACATTATCTATACACCATCATAAACGATGTTTGATTCAGTTCTATACCCTCCCGCAAGGAAAATTATTTGTCTTTGGTCTCTTTTAAAAATAAAAACAAGTTTTTTCGTGTACGAAGGGGTTGTTCCCTTCTCAATACGTGGCTCTTCATGCTGAAATTTTTGGGACTTTTAACAAAGATTCTTATTCTAATTAAACGGCCCTTGTGTTTCAGGAGTTGCTCTTAAAAAAATCCGAGACAAACAGTTAAAATTTAGCTTAAATAGCAAGCTTTTGAGTAGGGGGCAGCCCCTTCTTCTGTGGAATATTATGTATTCGTTTGGAGTTTTAATTTTGCTCCTTAGGCTACTTTCAGTTCAAAAAACTTTTTTTTAAAATTTAATTCCTGGTCGTTTTTCAAATAATGCCGGTAAATCTGGCTCAACCTCCATATAAAATTCCCTCCTCTCACGGGAAACTCCTGCTTAGAAAGTTCTCCCACGTAAAAGACACCCCCCGCCCGCAAAATTCCTTCCAGACAATTACATCTTTGGTGAAAGTTCTCCTCTCTCCTCCGTAAAACTTCTTGCAGAAGATTCAGCATAAAAATTGTCCTTAGCATACTTTCATTTGAATAAGACTAAGTTCCAATGGCTTTTCTGATCACTCCAGAAATCCACCCTTCCGTGGATATTATTTCCTGGAAATACAAACACGCAGAAAATTTCTCTCGGACAATTCCCCCGGAAGGTCACCACACGCAAAAGTGAAATGACATAGACAACGTAAGACAAATAAAAAGAATTTGTATAGGAATTCTGTCAAATCTCCCGAGCGTAAAATTTACCCTGGAAAGTTCACCCGCGAAAATTTCCCTCCACACGCAAAATTACTCCCATGAAAACTCATCTAAAGCCCCCTTTCCCCAAATAAGTTTGTACACTTCCCAATAACAAATGCTATACGTAAACAATGGACAATCTTTATAACTGAAAGACCTATCCCGAGGGGCTGGGGGGAAGGGTCATGTTATATTCAAGGACATAATTTTTCGGACTTTTCAACTATGGTAAACAAAATGCCTGTCTCAAAATTTTGGTCGGACGATTCTGGGGAAAAACGCTCGGGAGGGGGCTAGTTGCCCTCTAGTCTTTTTGGTGACTCAAAAAGGGCACTAGAACATCTAGTTTCCGTTCAAATGAGCCCCCTTTTGGTGTTCTAGGAGCACTGGTTTAATAATATCACCCCCGGGGAAAAGAAAAAAGTAAATAAAAACAACACACTTCCCTTATCTTTCTTCAGACAAAATTCCACATTTTTGCATATTGGAGCGTGAAACCTCTATTGTAGGGTTCTCTAATACGCAGAATCAGATGGTGCGATCATTAAGATTTCTAGACTTTTAGGAGGTGTTTCTCGCCTTTTTCGAAAATCAGGCAGTTTTTCTCAGGCTCGTTGTCTTTTATGAGTAACACTAGGCTTAATGAATTTTGTATATTTAGAGTCAGCATATTAAGCCGATTCTTTTGATATATTAAATAAAAAACAAGTTGTTTTTTAAATGAAAGTAAGGAGCGACATTAAAACTTAAAACGAACAGAAATTACTCCGTATATGAAAGTGGCTTTTCCTCCTCAACGCCCCGCTCTTTACGCTAAAGTTTGACTCTTTCTCTTAACTCTATTTTTAAGACAGTAAGAGACTTTAGCGTAAAAAGCGGGGCGTTGAGGATGAAAAGCCCCTTCCACATACGGAGTAATTTCTGTTCGCTTTAAATTTTAATGTCGCTCCTTACTTTCACTTAAAAAAAAACTTGTTTTTTTTTATTTAATTTCTGGACGTTTTTTAATTAATGCATGTTTTGATCTTGGCTCTCCGCACATAAATAATTAAAACGAAATTTGCATTTTTTTTTTTATTTTGGCTAAATGGCTTTCTCATAGTTTTAATCGGAAGATTTTGAGAAAAAAGGAGAGAGGGAGGAAGCCTAGTTGCCCTCCAATTTTTTGATTACTTAAAAAGGCAACTAGAACTTTTAATATACGTAATTTACGAATTAACTTACGTAACCAACTTCTATATTCGTATGTTTTTATTGCGTTATGAGAGAGTTCACTCCTCGTCGATACCTCGCTCTTTACACTAAAGCTTAAATTCTGTCCCAATTCCTTAAGAATGACCCTTGAATCACAAAGGCCGTAGAATAAATAGTTGCAATTACTAAAAATACTTTAGCGTAAAGAGCGAGGTATTACGAGGAGGTAAACCCCTCATATGCGCAATAATTTCTCCTCGTTTTAAGTTTTAATGCTGCTCCTCACTTTCAGTAGAAAAAAAAATTTTCATATTTATTTTTTCATTGTTTTTTTAAATAATGCTAAGAATTCCTGTGCCACCTTCATTGAAAGTCTCTTCCCCCATGAGACGTTTTTCCATGGAAAGATCCTCCCACGTAATCCCCCCACCTCAACTCTCCCTCCCAAACCAAAAAATCCCCCTGAAAACGTCCGTACCCTTCCCAGTAACCATTACAATATATAAACACAGGTCAAAGTTTCTAAATTGCAACCCCTCCCACGGGGACTGCGGGGGACTAAGTCGTCCTCAAAGACATAGTTATTAGGTTTTTCGACTATGGTGAATAAAACGACTATCTCAGAATTTTGATCCAGTGACTTTGGGGAAAAATGAGCATGGGAGGGGGCCTAGGTGGCCTCCAATTTTTTGGTCACTTAAAAAGGGCACTAGAACTTTTAATTTCCGTTAGAATGAACCCTCTCACGACATTCTAGGACCACTGGGTCGATACGATCACCCCTGGGAAAAAAAACAACAAAAAAACAAATAAACACGCATTCGTGATTTGTCTTCTGGCAAAAAATGCGAAATTGTACATTTTTGTAGTTAGGAGCTTGAAACTTCTACAATAGGATTTTCTGATACGTTGGATCTGATGATGTGATTTTCGTTAAGATTGAATGACTTTTAGGGGATGTTTTCCCCTATTTTCTAAAATGAGGCAAATTTTCTCAGGCTCGTAACCTTTGATAGGTAAGACTAATCTTGATGAAAGTTATATATTTAAAATCAGCATTAAAATGCGATTTTTTTTATGTAACTATTGCTCTAAAAAATTCCATTTTTTAGAGTTTCGGTTACTATTTAGCCGGGTCGCTCCTTACTACAGTTCGTTACCACGAACTGTTTGATTTATTCATGTCAAAATTCCGTTTTTTTTAGTTTCGATTGCTGTTGAGTCGTGTCGCTCCTCACTTACAGTTCGTTACCACGAACCGTTTCAAGAATTTTAAAGGATGCATCTGTTTTCATAATGACGGAGGTAATGTGTCCCAAAGCTTGTCCTCTGATCAACTAGGGTTAAATTTTATAAACTAAAATATACTTTACAAATTAAATTGATTGAACGAAGTCTTTACTGGATGGACCAACATGGATAAGCTCATCCTTTAAATGCGAAAATGAATTTTCAAAAAGGAACAATCTTTGACAATCTTTGACATAATCTTTGACACGCACATCCATGCATGGAAGAACAGGTACACTGTATTCTAAATTCAACTGCAGGAAATATTTCCAAAATCAGTTTAAGCCTCGTGACTAAAATCAGAGATAACAGATTTAGTTGGTAAACGACGAAAAAGTATTTGTAGCCTTTCAATTTACCATGCTTACGACGCTTCGTAGTGTTCGGAAAATTTCAAGATTTATATTCTTTATATTTTGATGGGGAGATTTTACTTAAATTTGAATTGCAATATAAACTTTAAGTTGCGCCTTTAAGTTTAAATTGTTATGCCCTTCCCATCAAAGTCGATCAGGTGGCGACTGATGTAATTTCGCTAGAAAAACAAAACAACAGTAAACGCCGGTTCAAACCGAAATAAAGTAAATGAATGATGTCTAAGGGAAATAAATATTATGGTGTACGAGAAAGTCCTGAAATTGTATTATTTATGTTATTGCTGATAATCTAAGATCACCGAAAATAAGAGTTGTGAACTTTCAGAAATCTAAAAGATAGATTTATCAACTGCAAATGCTTTCTATTACGACCACGTGTTTCAAATTTCAGCTCTATCTGCAATCTTTCTATAAACTATCCTCAGTATATGTTAAATGAGTGAAATCTCATATTTTGTGAAAAAGATGACACCCTGTTCCTAATTAATTTCAAGAAAAGATCCATTACATATGCGATTAGCAAAAGCAGTGGTTACAGATAACACTGAACAATGCTAAAATTGGTTTGATGACTTTGTACGGTAAACTATAATTCGTATTATGCTCCAGTCCCCGAAAAATTTTGCAAGGACTAGCAAAAAGACAGGATAAAAAAATCTTCAACATTTACTTGGAAGACAGCTCTGCAGTTCATCGAAACATGATCATAATTCTTTGTGGGAAGCTTCGGCTTCGTATCAAACTCCGTGCGAAAGGGTATGAGAAACTGATGATAGAGGAAACCAGAACTCTTTAAATAACATTAGTAGGAATTAAAGACCAGCAGCTCCAGTGACAGTCAGAGTTGCCCATCAAAGCTAGAAACATTTCAAAGAAGTTTAATTTCAATTATATAAATTTAGGACTTTTGTTATAGGTCTCGGTTTCTTTGGATTAATGTGAAATTTCCTGAAATTACCCAAGATGTTCTTTTTTTTTCGGTTTTATATGGGTTTACGAAATACTTAGGGTTGTGTTAGTATGCATAACATATTGCTAATTAAGCAAAAACATTCATTAATATACCGAATCAGCCAGTTTTGCAAAAGGAAATCTATTATATCCGGCAAATATTAGGTAAAATCAAAAGAAGATACGCAAATTTTAATCCTACTAAGATTGTGTGTGGGGCTTTTATAATTAATGCGATGATTGGGTAATGCTAGATGACGTTGTGTGTTTCTTTTTTTTTTTTTAGTTATATCAGTGACGACATTCAGTTTCATGTCCTATCAGTGGCTTACACTCTTGCTCCACGCTTCAATTTTATAAGCCCATCGTAGAGGGGTAACATAATTTGTCAAGTAGTAAGGGCTATGGACTACAATTTTCCATTGTTGCTAACTTTTTTCAAACCATTGGGAATGGATGCTTTCTAATTCCAGTTGCGAGTCACACCTCATCATATAGGCCTTTCCTTTAGTGACTTAATTAACAAAGAAAATGAAAACTACTTTGAAGCAATTTTCATAATCTGTTTACCCAGTGATGCTGTGAACATATTTCGTACTTATGTATTATTAAATAAAAAAAAATACTAGTTTTTTAACTGAAAGTAAGGAGTGACATTAAAACTTGAAACGAACAGAATTTATTCCGCATATGAAAGGGACTGTCCCCTCCTCAACGCCTCGCTCTTTAAGCTAAAGTTTGACTCTTTGTCACATACTTTTTAAAACAATAAAAACTTTAGCGTAAAGAGCGAGACGTTGAGGAGGGGACAGGGCCTTTCCCATACGGAGTAATTTCTGTTCGTTTTAAGTTTTAATGTCGCTCCTTACTTTCAGTTATAAAAACTTGTTTTTCTTTATTTGTTTTCTGAACGTTTTTCAATTAATGCAGGTTGGAATTTGGCTCCCCGTACATGAAAAATTTATTCCGGATATGAAGGATTTCCCCCTCCTCAGTAACTTGCTCTTTGCGCTAAAGCTGTTAGCACTTTTAAAAAAGCTTCCTATTTTAATTAAACAGCCCCCCATGTTTTAATTTTAGTAAACAGTCAAACTTTAGCGTAAATAGTAAGGTATTGAGGAGGGGGCAATCGCATAATTTCTGTTCGTTTTTCAAATAATGCCGATAAATCCGGTTCACCCTCTATTCACCCTCTATACTCTCTCTCGGAAAACTCCTCCGTGGAAATTTCATCCAATGTAAAGTGCAACCCCCTCCTCCGTCAAATTCCTATCAGACAATTCCATCCTAGCTGAGAATCCCTCTCCCTGTAAAATTACTTGTTGACGATTCACTCTGAAAAATTCTTCTTAGCATCATTTCATTTTAGTCAAGGCGCCAGATTCTGTATCGTGCACCCACCCATGCCGGAAGGTACAAAAATGCTGAGGACTGATCCTAGGGTAGTCGACCATGCTGAAAACGAATATCGTAGGGCGCATGTTCGCCTTTGGGGCGTTTCTGAGATATAGGCCAAAAACACCAAATTTAGCCTATAACTAAGTGTGACGATTTAGGATTTTTTTTGCGAGTTATTGGGTTGAGGAATCCGGTGTAATGTTACATCAATCGAAAGAAGAGATCTAGATCTACAAGGATATGATTTTTAAATTGAAAAAAAAAAAAACACTGTTTTTTTTTCTATTTACTGCAGTTTCAAAATAAGTGCTGTAAAATTCGACAACTATCTCAAAGAAAGGCTAAAAACTCGAAATTTCTTCAAGGTAACAAACTCTTTTTCATATTTGAAAAGAAAGTTCATTCAATTCCGTACAATTTGAGCTAATAAAATATAAACTATTTTTTTTATAAGGTCTGCGATTTTTTTTTGTAGAGGCACTGAAATGATCACTAGCCGTATCGTGAAAAGGGACATAATTTTTTTTTCTTCAAAGGGTAGGAATACTTCAAACTTCCTAAATGTTAAAATTTTTAACTTTTACTTAAAAATAAAAATAGGTTTAAAAAAAAATGTTGAATAAAAAAGGTGTTTTTTTAGAATGGACGAATATGTTTTCTGGTGTACTAAGACGTCTGCAATTACCTTTTTGGGACCTGATTTGCCACTTATACGACTGAGCTATTTATTACATGAAAGAATTCTGCTTCACAGATGGATTCAGTCGGCGCACTGTAGTTGTCTCACTTGGTCTGCCCGTAAAATTGGGTTTAATAGTGACTGATTAGGGACCTGTTGTAATTAAAAGTAAAAGGTATCAAATAAAACTTTCAAAAATACTCCTCCTTTTCTTCTTCCGAGAATTCAGATGGGGCAAGGTCAGACTCCCTGCATGGCCTCCTCGTTCCACGGCAGGAGCATAAGCTTCAGCATCCTTTCATTTTTGAGCAGCTACAGTCTTTCCTGCATCTTCCACTTTTGCATCTGCAGTAAGCTTACAGGCTTGATGCTTCTTTACAGCTCGAGACGACCACAAATGCTCCCCCTTCAGCCATCTTTCATCCATGGAGAAGTGGATCTGGAATGTTCGGTCGATCCTGTACTGACGACAAAATTATCCATTTAGCAAATATGGCTCTTCGTATGCATGGCTCGAAGGTGTCGTCAGAAGGTGGCAGTCTTCTCAAATCTTGTTTCTGGCACCAAATGTAAGCCCTTACACTGGCCAGTGAATTAAATCCGGCCAGTTTACCGTACATTTCAATGACCAGGGATTTTGATAGGTCGTAAACTTCTTTAAACGTGTCGACTGAAAACTTCCCTTCTGCATCCTTGAGCCGCTCCGTCACAGACAACATTTTTGAGGCAAAAGTTGGAGACGCCGCGTGTTTAAGAAAGAAACTTTCCCGACGCCGAAGAAAAAGTTAGCCGTGTCACACCCTGACATACAGTGCACGAACGGTGACATAATCTGCTCCTATTTGGACAAGTGGACTCCATCCGCCAGCTCGTGTACTGGGATAATGTAAGTCGGGAACTTCAAGAAAAGTTTCCTCAGTCCTTCAGCTTCAAGCTTTTCAAAAAAATGAACACAGGCTATTGCCACGTCTGTGTCGTTGGTATGCACAACGATACTACAGGTGTAACGGCTAGCGTACTTGGCATGTGTCATAAGGCGTTGTTCAGCCTCTTTGTGACTGGAGGACAAGCATTCCTCGCAGTCACAGTGTTCTGGTAAAGTTGGAATGCATTCACGCTTGATCAGAGACACTTTGAATCTCTCTTTGAACCCACCTGAGAGAAAAAGGTTGAGTGCGTTCGGAAGCTGATCACCCATCTGCTCCCAGGTTTCATACAAAATTTTGAGGAGCCCGCTTTTAAACGCTGAGCTTGTAAGTACGGCATCCCATTCTGCAATTGTGCTAAGAGCGGAAATCTGGAGGTTTTTCCCTTTCCCTCGTCGGAGTCTGCATGCTGATTTCTAGGAGATCGACTCTCTGGTGTCCGTGAGCTTCCCAAACAACTCGTCGTACCGATGTGCGACAATGTGGACTTCAGGAATACCTTCTGGAAGATCATTCAGCAACGATAGAAGCAATCTTTCCGCGGAGGATTTGACTGTTTCATACCTGGCAGGCCAATATGACCATATCTTGGACATTAAGTCAATGATTTGTGCTGTAGCTGATGTTGTTTATTTGGATTTCAAAGTCGCCGGCCAAGCTGCAAGTCCTCCTGTTTTTCTTAGCCAGTTCAACAGCACAGCTATATTCCCCGTCCTCATTTTACAGCCAGAGGATGTCTTGGTTGATTGTTGCGGAAGATGTTCAAAAATGGATGGGGGGAAAGGAAGAATCTCTTTTGTGAGGATCTTTCCAACTGCTTTCTTCGCCGTAGCTCAACTGAGCAGTAATGATTCTCTTCAAGGCTGTTACTTCAGAGCTCAGGAGATCGGTTCTAGGGACACCCTTCACTTTCTGAGCTTTTCTCTCTGAAGGGAAAGTTCGGAGTGCAACCTTTTTCACATCGTCTTTCCTGTTGCACGGAAAGTCCTCAACCACCTCTTTTCCTTTTGTAGCTACGCAAGTACTGTCAGAAACAATCTTCTATTCGTCCACAACTTCTGACGTCACAATATTCACTAGGTCGAAGTCCACTCTGCTGAACGGATTACCACATGTAGTGAAAATGTCTTGAACTCTATCTCGCGAAAGTTGTAATTGCGTCGTCGTCGACTGATTGTCTTCGTGATGTTTCAATGTCTCATACTGTGTGAGACATCTTGTATACTGAGGATGGTCAGCCGCCGCCAAGTATGGCAACATCCGAGCAGTTGCAGTCAAATAAGACTCCCAGTCACAGTCTCGTTCAGATCGAATGAATTAAATCGCTATTTCAAGTATTTCCGAGAACTGCCGCCAGAAAGCAAAATTGGGTGACGCATTTCGCAGGGTTTCGAAGGCATTCATTATGGGAGCCAAAGTGATTAAGGTATCGTTTGCCTCCTGAAGTGCAGTTCGTGCGTTAATACCGTTTGCCAATGAAGTCCTGAATAACTCAATGGCACTACCCAGCTGGTCCAGACGTGATAAGTCTTCTTGTGCTTCGGAGTAATACTCTTCCGAGGACTCCCAGTAAAGGGCTAGCAAGACCTCGTACAGTATGCAATTGGCATTGATAGCTTGCTAGTAGCCTTTCCTTTGAAATACCTTTTTGCAAGTACCAGGAAGCAGCAGCTTTGCCTGCACTACAATCTCTTTGAGTCCGGAGCTGTCCATTATCTTACCAATTGCCGTGAGACAGCTGATCAGGAGGTGGAAGCCTCCCATCCGTAGGATTACGTTTTTGAAGTCACCCGGGTATTTGCTTTTCACTCCCTGTGCTGGCTGATAAATGAAGAGATCTTGCGTGACCACTGTATCGTCACATCCGACAGCTTTACTTATCACCATGAACGTTCGCAGAGATTTTTAGACTGTTGCATGGTTGTTTGGTGCTTCATGAAGGAAAGGCAAGTAAAACACGTTGCTTTCAGGAACATTGTCCTTCGAGACTACTGCAAATCGTACGATAGCTTGGTGACGACGGGGGACTTTCTTCTGTAGCCACAAACTGTGTTGGGCATTCTCTAGCCAGCATTATTGCCTTATCCAGGTGTCTAATTTCTTTTGGAGTCTCGAGAAGTAAGTTAACAGGAAGGAGTTCTTTCTCGATCATCGTTTTCCTTAAGATATTCGATCCCTGACACTTGATTTCAAGCTTTTCTTTCGGTAGACATTCAACTATCCTGTTTCTCTGGCGCTTAGATGACACGGCGACTTTTGATTGGGTGTCCTTTGAGAGCTTTGACATCTGCACCGTTGCCATACTAGTAATATGAGTCGATGTGCCATCGAGGGACGACCATAGAAAGTCGAGGTTGTCATGCATGAAAGAATCATCATCTTTTATTTAGCCAGGAGGAACATAGACGCTGTCTGCTGTGGTGGGAGGCCTCATTTCGTTTACCGCTATTGCTAGGAGTCGTCGAATGGTATCGTACGATACCCCATATACTTTCAAAACTTTTACACTCCTTTTATCAGCCAACTTTACAACACCAAAAGTGCTTTAAAAAATTCTATTTCTTTCATTTTTTTTCGATCCTCCAAATTTGTGTTATATTCTTCATTATCATCCATCAGCAAATCGGTATCTGCTCCAGGATCACATGTTGAATAAACCTGAAGTAACTGTTTTTTTTTTCTTGGCCTACCTGACTCTCTTTTCTTTTTCATCTTCTGCTTGTCAATTTCTTCTGCTTAGCTTATCAATCAACTTCCCGCTAGGTAGCAGGTTACTAAACAAAATTCCTATTATCGGGTACACTCGCTAAAAAAGTTGTAGACCCCCCTGATACAATAATTTAAACTTTTTTTCTTAGCTCAATGTGTTCGAAATTAAACGGGCTTTATTTTTTAATAGAAAAAAACTACTTTATCTTGAAAAAAAGTTCGAGTTTTTAGCTTTTCTGTTAGAAATTTGTTGACAAAAATCTGATTTTTTTAAAACTGCAGTAAAAAGTGTATTATGTTTTTATTTTTTTACAAACAAAAATGATATTCGTGTAGCCCCAAGGCTCTTTTTTCTATTGGTGTAAGAGTACGCTGGATTTGACCAATCTTATCTGTAAAAAAAAAATTAGAATCGTTGAACCCCATTATAGGCCAAATTTGGTGTTTTTGGCCTATATTTCAGAAACGCCGCAACGGCGAACATGCGCCCTACGATATTCGTTTTCATCATGGTTGACTACCGTGGGATCCACCCTTAACTTTTTGTACCTTCCGGCATGGGTATTAATCGAAATAAGCGAGATACAGAATCTGGCGCTCTGACTATTTGAATAAGACTTTTAATTTCTAATCGGTTTCTCGATCCGGCCAGAAATGCCCCCTTACGTGGAAATTATTTCTCAGAAAACAAAACACGCGGAAAAAAGCCTCACCCCCGGAACATCTCCACATAAGAAATTTGGCAAAGACAATGCAAGACAATTAAAAAGAATTTCGTGTAGTAATTCTGTCAAAACCCCCCACTGTATCATTTCCCCTGGAATGTTCTCTCTCCAGAAATTTACCTCCCCAAGGAAGATTATCCCTCATAGAAATCCGACCCAAGCACGACTCCAAAAAAATGGCTGTATACTTCCCAATAACAATGCTGTATGTAAATAATGGGCACAGTTCACAACTTGCAGTCCTTCCCCGGGGACTGTGGGGGTCATTTTACACCTATAGACATAGTTACTAGGTTTTACGACTATGCTAAACAAAATGGCTATCTAAAAATTTTGATCGGGTGACTTTTTCCAATTTTGTTTCAATTCTTTAAGAATGACCCCTGAATCAGAAATGCGGTTTAATTAAAATATGTAACTCTTATGAAAGTTCTAAAAAAAATCAGTGTAAAGAGCGAGGTACTGAAGAGAGGGCGTTAAAAAAAACTTTTTTTTTTTAGTTGATTTCTGGTCGATTTTTAAATAATGCTGGGAATTCCAGCCCCCCCTTTCTCGGACAATTCACTTCTCCCGTGACAAATTCTTCCATGGAAAGATCGGCCCAGGTAACCTTCTCCCCTCGACCTCCACCAGACAAATTCCCCCTAAAGACGTCTTTATACTTCCCAATAACCAATACTATATGTAAACAATGAGCAGAGTTAAAAATTCGCAGCCCTTTCCCCGGAAACTGTTGGGATTAAGTCATCCTCAAAGATATAGTTATTAGATTTTTCGGCTATCCTGAACAAAATGGCTATCTCAAAATTTTGACCAGGTGACTTTGGAAAAAAATGAGCGTGGAAGGAGGCCTAGTTGCCCTCCAATTTTTCTGGTCACTTACAAAGGGCACTAGAACTTTTGATTTAAGTTTCAATGAGCCCTCTTGCGATATTCTAGGAACGCTGGGTCGACACGATTACCCCTGGAAAGAAAAAAAAAATGAACACGCATTCGTGATTTTTCTTGTGGCAAAAAATACAAAATTCCACATTTTTACAGATAGGAGCTTGAAAACTCTAGAGTAGAGTTCTTTCATACGTTCAAACTTATGGTGTGATTTTCATTAAGATTCCATCACTTTTAGAGCGTGTTTTCCCGTTTTTTTTTCAAAAATAAGGCAAATATTCTCAGGCTCATAACTTTTGATGGGTAAGACTAAACTTGATTAAACTTGTGTATGTGAAATCAGCATAAAAATCTGATTATTTTGATGAATCTATAGGT
This sequence comes from Artemia franciscana, assembly GCF_032884065.1. NCBI lineage: Eukaryota > Metazoa > Arthropoda > Branchiopoda > Anostraca > Artemiidae > Artemia > Artemia franciscana. Next base: position 33,448,890 of record NC_088863.1, read on the forward strand.
ATCAAAATTCCGATTTGTAGAGTTTCGGTTACTATCGAGCTGGGTCGCTCCATACTTACAAGTTCGTTACCACGAACTCTTTGACTAAATTTAATAAAAAAACATATTGTTTGTAACTGAAAGTGAGGAGCAACATTAAAACTTAAAACAAACATAAATTATTACGTATATGAGGGGTTCGCCCCCTCGTCAGTACCTCGCTCTTTACGCTAAAGTTCGAATTTTGTTCCAATTCTTTGAGAATGACCGCTGAATCACAAAATGTTTAATTAGAATAAATACGTAAGAATTTATGTTCGTTCCAAGTTTTAATGTTGCTCCTTACTTTCAGTTGAAAAAACTTGTTTGTTTTTTAATTTAATTTATGATATTTTTTAAATAATGCTGTGAAATCCGGCGCCCTTTTCATGGATAATTCCCTTTCGCTGTGAAAAATCCCTCTATCGAAAGATCCTACCTCGTAACCTTCTCCCACCGACCTCCCCTAGAAAAAATCCCCTCTGAATACGTCTGTATACTTCTCAATAACCAATACTATATGTCAACAATGGGTAAAGTTCGCAACTTCCAGCCCTTCCCTCGGGGACTATAGGTGATTAAGTCATATTCAAAGGCTTAGTTATCAGATTTTTTTTCTATTATGCTGAACGAAATGGCTATCTCAAAGTTTTGTCGAGTGACTTTGGGAAGAAATGACCGTTGGACAGAACTGTTGATTTCCGTTCGAAATCCTAGGACCAGTGGGCCGATACAATTAGCCCTGAGAGGAAAAAACAAAACAAAAAACAAATAAACACACATCCTTGATCTTTCTTCTGGCAAAAAATACCAAATTCCACATTTTTGCTGACAGCGGCTTGAAACCTCTACAGCAGGGTTGTCTGATACGCTGAATTAGATGGCGTGATTTTCATTAACATTCTATGACTTATATAGGTTGCTTCTTTTTTCAAAAATAAGGCAAATATTCTCAGGCTCGTAACTTTTGACGGGTAAGAGTAAACTTAATAAAATTTATTTATGAAATCAGCATTAAAATCTGATTCTTTTGATGCATCTATTGGTATCAAAATTCCTTTTTTTGAGTTTCTGTCACTTTTGAACCGGGTCGCTCCTTACTTACAAGTTCGCTACCACAAACTGTTTGATAGCAGCAACACTCAAAAATTACGCTGTATAAAACTCGAGAATAAACCGGTTTCATAATTTGGGCTATATATTTGCAAATTAGGGGGGGGGGTAAAGTATTTGGACAGCGTGAAGTTAGAAGCCAATTTAGCTTTGTTTTGGTTCTGCGTAAAACTTAATTGAACTTAAGAAAAAATCGACCATTTGATGTGGCTCTATCTAAACACGTCTCGCCTTTTCATGAGACGCTCCTCACAACTGTCGGTTTCTAGGAATCAAGTCCCTATATTTGGTTTCTATTTGTGTATCTTGGCAGCCTTTGTGTTATTTCAGCTCAATTTTATTCTATGCGTCAGTTCAAATTATAACGTTATTTGATTTGATTCCATGCCAGTTCTCCGGAATTATAACAGAGACTTGATTGATTTTGTTGAAATTTTGTAATATGACTTGATGTTTAATTTCTGTTTGTTTTTCTGTGTGCTTTTCTTGCCGTGTTATATTTTATCGTTGATGGATAGTTCTTGAATACTTCCCGGTTTTAACTTCCCACTTTTTTCTAACAAATATTTCATAAATATAAAAAAGTACTATGCAATCAGTCAAATTCCAAGTAGAGAGCTAAAATTTTCCTTTTAGAAACAAAATAATTTTTCTTTTTGTTTGTATACTTTCGATAAAAGCTATAAATTAGAAATTAGAAGACTTTAGGAAGTACAGTAGTGCAGCCATAGATAGCTCCTGTGCAGACCATTGCCCAGAAGTACATACAGGCCCAGCCTCCCCTAAACGTATTATTTTATATTTTATTTTCCACATATTTTTTCCGCCTACATCTATACAAATGAGCTTCTCTAGAATCCGAACCCCTTAAAAAATATTGGCGCGTCCCCACGCTTGTTCTTCAATTGTCATTGACGTTTTTAGCCATTAAATAAATAAAGAGGATTTCGCAAATGGAAGTAAAGAGTTGAATTAAAACTGGAAACAAACATAAATTACCCTATTCGGAGGGGAATGCGGCCCCATCAACCCTGCTCTTTACGTTAGACTAGTGCTTTCCTAGAAACATTTCACAGAGCAAAAAATGCGTGTTTGTGTCTGGTAACTCCAAGTGAAGCAACAACATTGTCTTTCGAAATGCTTGAAATAAATTTGTTACAGTTTTAGTGCAATTATAACACTAAACCACATTTACATGTTGCATGGACTAGCGAATCCTATTATATTCCGCCAAATCATTGGAGGCCAGACAACCACGGATCCAAAGCCAAATAACATTTGCTTCTTTGGTCTTAGGGAATGAAATGTGTTCAAATGAGGAAGGCTTCAAGTTTTGCACTCAACCATGAATTTTTATTGAATTAATTTTTTTGATTAGTTTAGCCATGATAACAATTATAAAATAAGATGAAAGATACAACGGGTGTCTTGACCGGGTTCATCTAATTCGGCAAGGTGCATGGCAAACAACATACAAGATGGTATTCTAATGCTTTTTGTGAGTGTGGCTGATCGACCCAATTCCTTCTTCTTCTTCTTGGAATTGTTCCTGAGGTTAGAGGGAGCTGAATTGCATGCATATCCGTCTGAACAGCCTCTCTCGGAAAGCCAAAAAACTTGAGCATAAAAATGCACTTTTTTAGACTTCTATTCCTCCTTCTCCTAATTTAGCAATCCAGTTACCCTCCCATAATATGTTTTTCAATCATTCAGTATTTCATAGGTATTAATAGAACTAGATAAACGTTCAAAAATAATCTTTTATTTTGTGTGGACTGCAAATATTTTTAGGGACAAATGTGTAGAAAGTTCCCTTTCTCCTCCACTGGACCTAACTTTGGTCTATTAACACCTAAAAACCACTATGTTCTAAGATTTTTCTTTTGATTGTTTGAAAAATTTAAGATTTTTCGGCATAGTGCCAAATTTTCCGCTATATTACCACTTTGAACTGTCGAAATAAATAAGCAGAACTACTTACTATGTTAAAATGTTGTTAGCTTATTTTCATTACTTTTTTCATCCACGTTTCTTTTTTTTTCACTCAGCACTCGCTTCTACTAAAAATTAAATAAAAAAAAACTAGTTTTTTTTAACTGAAAGTAAGGAGCGACATTAGAACTTAAAACGAACAGAAATTACTCCGTATATGAAATGGGTTGTCCCCTCCGCAATCCCTCGCTCTTTACGCTAAAGTTTTTAATTGTTTTAAAAAGTAGAATTGTGACAAAGAGTCAAACTTTAGCGTAAAGAGCGAAGGATTGCGGAGGGGACAACCCATTTCATATACGGAGTAATTTTTGTTCGTTTTAAGTTTTAATATCGTTCCTTACTTTCAGTGTAAAAAAAAAAATAGTTTTTTTATTTAATTTCTGAACGTTTTTGAATTAATCCATGTTTGATTTTGGCTCTCCGAACATAAATTATTAAAATGAACTTTGTATATTAATTCTTTTTTTTGGCTAAATGGCTATCTCTTAGTTTTGATGAGACGATTTTGAGAAATAAGGGGTGGGGAAGGAGGCCTAGTTGCCCTTCAATTTTTTGGTTACTTAAAAAGGCAACTAGAACGTTTAATTTTTAACAAACGTTTTTATTACTAAAAAATATACGTAACTTAAGAATTAACTTACGTAACAAACTTTTATATTCTTATATTTTTGATTATATATATGAGGGGTTTTTCCCCTCGGTAATACCTCGCTCTTCACACTAAATCTTATGTTTTGTCCCAATTCTTTAAGAATGACCCCTGAATCAGAAAGGCCGTAGAATAAATAGTTGAAATTACTAAAAATACTTTAGCATAAAGAGCGAAGTATTTATCTCCTCCTAAATACCTCGTTCTTTATGCTGAAGTATTTTTAGAACCCCTCATATGCGTAATAATCTCTGTTCGTTTTAAGTTTTAATGCTACTCCTTACTTTCAACTGAAAAAACTTCATCATGTTTATATTTTCATTGTTTTTTTTTTAATGGTAATGCTAAAAAATCCCGCGCCCTTTTCATTGAATTTCTCTTCCCCCATGAAATATTCCATCAAGGAAAGATCCTCCCACATAGCCCCCTCCCCTCAACCCCACACCCAAACCAAAAAATCCCCCTGAAAACATCGGTACACTTCCCAATAACCATTACTGTATTTAAACATTGGTCAAAGTTTGTAACTTGCAGCCCCTCCCCCAGGGACTGTGGAGGGGGGGGGGAAGTAAGTCATCCCCAAAGACATAGTTATTAGGGTTTTCGACTATGTGGAACAAAATGGCTATCTCAAAATTTTGATCCGTTGACTTTGGGAAAAAATGAGCGTGGGAGGGGGCCTAGGTGCCCTCCTATTTTTTGGTAACTTAGAAAGGGCACTAGAACTTTTCATTTCCGTTAGAATGAGCCCTTTTGCAACACTCTAGGAGCACTTGGTCGATACGATGACCCCTGGAAAAACAAACAAACAGACAAACAAATAAACACGCATAAAACACGCAGTGATCTGTCTTCTGGCAAAAAATGCGAAATTCCACATTTTTGTAGATTGGACCTTGGAATTTTTTCTGTAGGGTTCTCTGATACGCTGAATGCGATGGTGTGATTTTCGTTAAGATCCTATGACTTTTAGTGGGTGTTTTCTCCTATTTTCCAAAATAAGGCAAATTTTCTCAGGCTCGTAACTTTTGATGACAAAGACTAAATTTGATTAAACTTATATATTTAAAATCAGCATAAAAATCCGATTCTTTTGATATATCTTTTAGTATCGAAGTTCCGTTTTTTAGAGTTTCGTTTACTATTGAGCCGGGTCACTCATTACTACAGTTCGTTACCACCAACTGTTTGATTTCATTGCTTTATATAGAGGTATCAAACAATTCGTGGTAACGAACTGTAGTAAGGAGCGACCCGGCTCAATATTAACCAAAACTCAAAAAATGGAATTTTGGTACCAATAGCTACATCAAAAGAATGTATTTTAATGCTGATTTTAAATATATAAGTTTCATCAAGTTTAGTCTTACCCATCAAAAGTTACGAGCCTGAGAAAATTTACCTTATTTTAGAAAATAGGGGGAAAGACCCCTAAAAGTAATAGAATCTTAACGAAAATCACATCATCAGATTCAGCATATCAGAGAACCCTACTGTTAAAGTTTCAAGCTCCTATCTACAAAAATGTGGAATTTTGTATTTTTTGCCAGAAGGCAGATCACGGGTGCGTGTTTATTTGTTTGTTTTTCTTTTTTTTATTGTTTTTTTTTCCAGGGGTGATCGTATCGACCCAGTGGTCCTAGAATTTTGCAAGAGGGCTCATTTTAACGGAAATGAAAAGTTCTAGTGCTCTTTTTAAGGGACCAAAAAATCGGAGGGCACTTAGGCCCCCTCCCACGCTAATTATTTTCCCAAAGTCACCGGATCAAAATTCTGAGATAGCCATTTTATTCACCGTAGTCGAAAAACCTTACAACTATGTTTTTGAGGACGACTTACTCCTCCACAGTCCCCGTGGGAGGGGTTACAAGTTACAAACTTTGACATGTGCTTACATATAGTAATGGTTATTTGGAAGTGCACAGACGTTTTCAGGGGGGATGTTTAGGTGGGGGAGGGTTGATAAGAGGGGGATATGTTGGGGAAACTTTCCTTGGAGGAATTTGTCATGGGGGAAGAAAATTTTCATAATGGAAGCGTAGGATTTTCTAGCAGTATTTAAAAAAAACAATGAAAAATAAATATAAAGAAGTTTTTTCAACTGAAAGTAAGGAGAAGCATTAAAACTTAAAACGAACAGAAATTATTACGCAGATGATGGGCTTACCTCCTCCTAATACCCCGCTCTTTACGCTAAAGTATTTTTAGTAATTTCAACTGTTTATTCTACGGCTTTTGTGATTCAGGGGTCATTCTCAAGAAATTGGGACAAAATTTAAGCTTTAGTGTAAAGAGCGAGGTACTCACCAGGGGGTGTGAGCCCCCTCATATACGTAATAGAAACATGAGAATACAGAAGTTCGTTATGTAAGCTAATTTGTAAGTTACGTATATCTTTTGCTAATAAAAACATTTGTAAAAAATTAAAAGTTCTAGTTGCCTTTTTAAGTAACCAAAAATCGGAGCTTAACTAGGCCTCCTCCCCCGCTCCTTTCTTACAAAATAATTGGATCAAAATTATGAGAAAGCCATTTAGCCAAAAAAAGAAATATGCAAATTTTATTTTAATTATTCATCTGCGGAGAGCCAAAATCAAAACATACATTGATTCAAAAACGTTCAGAAATTAAGTAAAAAAAAAAAAAAAACAAGTTTTTTTTAACGGAAAGTAAGGAGTGGCATCAAAACTTAAAACGAACAGAAATTATTTCGTATATGAAAGGGGCTGCTTCCTCATCAAAGCTCCACTCTTTACCCTAAAGTTTTTTTTACTGTTTTAACAGGTTAAAACAGTTAAGAGTTAAAGAGTTAAGAGTTAAAGAGGTAAGAGTTAAGAGAAAGAGTCAAACTTTAGCGTAAAGAGCGGGGCGTTGATGAGGAAGCAGCCCCTTTCATATACGAAATAATTTCTGTTCGTTTTAAGTTTTAATGCCGCTCCTTACTTTCCATTAAAAAAAAACTTGTTTTTTTTTACTTAATTTTCCCTGAAAAGCCAACTGTCGATTTTTCCAAATTTGTAAGGATGCATCAGGTTGCGTAAGTAGCAACCTAATGTTTAACGAATCAGATGTCACTTTTGCTGTCCTTGGTATTCAAAAGATAATATTTGTGGTTTAAAATTTTTTTATTTTTTAAGTCACTACCGACTTAATTTGAAAAAAATAATCGCTTTGAACTGAATGGCAATCTTAGATTTTTCTTGAAAACTCTTTCGCGCCACTCAAGCCAAAATTACGTTTTGCTGGACAAAAAGGCAGAAAAGGACATTTCTTTGTGGCACTATTTTTTGTATTAATTAAAAAAACCCTACATCTTGGACTTCCGTTTGAACGAGCTCTCTTGTGATATCTTATGACCGTTTGATAATTATACGCATTTGCTTAAGCCCATAATATTTGACGGGTAGCTTAAAATGAATGTAATACTTATACTTGGAATCACAATAAAAAGCAGATTCTTTTAATTTGTATATTTTGATGTGTAATAAAAGTTCCATCATGGGGTTTCGTTTACCTTTCGCTCTGTGCTTCTAGTTCTTTACCATCAGATGTTTAAAAGGACTATTAAATGACATGTTGCCTCGAATTTTAATGTGTTGAAAATATGTCAGCTAAGAAGGTGATACCCTGGGGGATAATGCCTCCTGGAGGAAAGCACCCGGTGTGATTAAAAAATAACAGAATAAATGATCCTCCAGAGTTATTGCTGGTCCATAGGGTGTATTCTTATGGAGGAATAGTCCATAGGAAGAAGTACCAGCTGCACCCATCTACCCAACCATAAAAATGTGGTGTGATTCAGGGACTTATAAGTATTTGGATTTATTTAAGTGATTTATTACCTATGGGATATTTCAAATCAAGGAACTTTTTGGAGTTGACTTGACAGAATTGGTTCAGTTGATCTTACAACTACTCAAATTTTAAAGCTTTTTTTCAAATTTTTAGAGTTTTTTCAAAGAGCTACCGGCAATGACGAAACGATTCAAGGAAGTGAAGGATATTCCTTTAAATGTTCCTCTTGAACAAATGCAGCGAATGGCTACACGATTCGAACTTCTGCCCGAACGATCAGCTCAACGAGCTGCAAAATTAAATTATCTCGAACACAAGGTGAAACTTTTTTCTATTTTCCAATTTTGTCCTAATCTTTTTGTGTTCAAGTTAATTTTATGGCTAAAATCCTTTCCATTTTATGATTAGAATATGTGTTTTTTTCTTTTTTGCTTTTAGTGAAATTTTGGGTTAATTATAAATGCAATTCTGTTAGAGATCAGACAGTACAGGATAATGCAGTTGTTGTTTGGACACTTCATATGAAGATAAGTGCCAACCCCTCTCGAGAAGACGACCAAAAAGAAACTTTAAACAAACTTTAGAAACTTCTCACTTTTATGCTGGTGAGGAATTTGGAAATTAAACGAAACAATTCAGAAATATTTCATTTTCATAAGTGTTAGCACAGAAAAAATAATGTAACCTATAGCTCGTTTATGCGTTTAACGTTGAATATACTAGTGGTCGTCAGACCTAAAAGACATAATTCGAGATCGTCCTTTGATGGTAGATTTTCGCTTGAATGTGCAATTTTTTGAGGCTGTACGGTATTAGGCGGGCTTAAAAATCATTTTCTTAGCAACATAATCTATGCATAATGGAATTTGAGATGATTTTTCATTGGACAAAAAAAAAAGATTAGAAGCTGCAAATTTTTCATTTTAGTCCATAATCTTTTCTGAACGATTATGGACAGAATTCGTGCAGTGACGGCATTCTTGTATTATTTAAATGATAATTGCCTTCCCTCGGAGTATCTGTAAAATATTGCCATTTTTGTAAAAGAATTGTAAAAGACTTGTTGACTTTCTAGGTTTTAGTGCTGAGAAGTAGACGCATTTTGCGTAGGCACAACAGTTTGCTGTTGCAGAAAAAGTACTAAAAAGTGAAAAACAGAAAAACGCTTTAACTTTCTTTCATGATTGTGTGCTCGTAAATATGTTTCATGACTGCCGTGTTGACTGCGGCAGTTAAAAATTAATTCCGTTTATGATATATTTACTTTTTACAAAAAGGCTAAGTAAGGAAAAGGAAATTGAAATATTGGGAATATGAGACAGGATAAGAAAAGAGTTTTTCTACTTCGGCATCCTGATTGTACAGTTATTTATTATTATTATTATTATATTATTATTATTATTATTATTATTATTATTATTATTATTATTATTATTATTATTATTATCATTATGAATATTATTATTATTATTATTACTATTATTATTATTCTTATTTTTCTTTCGGAAATACCAATTTTGTCTAATATCAGAGCTGTATCCAGGATTTATTTAGGGGGTGAGGGGGGATTATGGACAGAATTCGTGTATTGAATTCGTGTACGGACAGAGTTCGTGTACAAAAGGAAATTTTTTCTGAGGCAGTTTCTAAAAAAATAAAATTAAAAACATTTAAAATATTTGTTTAAATATTTTTGTTACGTTTTTATGAATCAGAACAACATTTTTTTGGGGGGGAGGGTTCAAACCTCCTACCCGCCTCTTGGATACGGCTTTGTCTAACATTATATAATTTGTCGTTTATTTCCCTGATTTGGATGATGAGTTCATTCCTTACTGTCTTTAGTGGGAACCTTTGACAGGATGTTTCTTACGACCTACTAAGAAATCAATGATGTTGATGTTCTATAACGGAGTTAGGTATTTGTTACGATACTGTTTGTTTTATTTCGTAGTTATGGTTTTAGGTCGTAATGTTCTGTATTTTTTTTAGTGCTGTATTGTCGCCTTTCTTCACTTAACTGAAAGTAAACTTCGTGCTTGGACTGTAAAATACGGCAGAGAAGACAAAATTGTTCAACTCTTGGAACAGTATCGCTCCTTTGTTTCTAGAAATAAAATCTTCCAGGAATTTGAGAAAGCTTACCAGGAAATGCAACAAGTTGCTGACGAGTATAGGAAAGTTGTAACGCTAGGTAAGCGGTACTTAAAGTTTTGTTTGTTGGAACTTTGATGTTTACATAGGGAAAAGAGAAAAGAGCAGAGAATGTCTTTGACAAACAGGATGAAACGATCGAGAAGTGGGTAGGCTACCTATATGACTTACACAATTCTTCTCGGGCTAGTAAAATAATTTTGAACCTTGAAACTGTTCCCATGATTTCTTATACTTTACTTAAAATGCCTTTTTTTGTGTTTTGACGAATTTCCCCCTACCCAAAATATCTCTACCTTGAAATAAATCCATTCTTATGTGGTTTCCAGCTTTTTCTACTAAGGTGATACTCTTTAAAAATGGTAAAAATAGTACGGTAATTTCAATTTTATAGACATTCGACTTGGATATTGACTAGGCATCCAACTATAAATAGGATCCTTCCCTTCTCCCTACTCCAAAAGTAAGGACTAACTCAGTTGCTTTCCATTCCTGTGTTTTCCTTCTGGACATAAGTGCAAAAATGCAAAGATGCTCGGATAAAATCTTAACTGCATCATCAAAGTAATTGCCACTCAATTATCCTTTTAAATTACCATTAATGTGTTGTCTATCATTTACATTGCAGCTTATACCAAACTCGAGTTTAGTATTGGGGACGTTTTTGATAAGAGTACCAACACTTGAAAACAGACCAAGAAAAGGAACGAAAGAAAACTGAAAAAGGATTGAAGTTCTAATAGACATAGTAAAAACACTGAGTCAAAGGTAAATAGCCTTATATGGTGCAACTGATGAAAGAGAAAGAAAATTTCACCGAATTTCAAAATTCATTGTCTCTATAACCCACACTTAACCAATAAGGTTGTATGAAGAAACAATGAAAAAGAACAGGGTAAACGGTCCAAGCGGTGTTTCATAGTACCAGCTCCATCAAGTAAAATCTTTTACTAGACCAAGGATGTGATTTTACCTACTCTGAACACTTGCAGTGCGTGATCGAATGCCGTAGAAATTTTTCAAGACTCTGCACACGAAGAAGCACTTATGATCCATATAGTATGATCAATTTCGATCAATTTTCTTGGTTATAATCTTATCACCCAGTAAAGGCGCTTAATCGTAGTACTAGTTGAATAAAAAAGTGAAATAAATTGGCCATAAAATTCTAGAAAACTTAGAAAACGATGGTATAAAGCTATGACTATGTGCGCACCATGTCTGGTGTTTGCCCGAGCATACTTATCACCCGAACTGAAAAAAAGTAAGCTACATTCGGTGCAGGGCTTATATATAAAAACCCTGCTGTGAAACAAACTTGCAGTAATAGTGTCATAGCTTGAAAAATATTTGAAACATTAAAGGAGTTTTATGTATTTTGAAACTTTTCGTGGTAACGAACTCTAAGTGAGGAGCGACGCGGGTCAATTTTAATCGAAACTGGAAAATAGAATTCTGATATCAATACATATATCGAAAGATGTTCTTATTTTGTTCTTAAGATTCACTAAGTTAATTGTTAAGTATCTAAAGTTACTCGCCTGAGAAAACTTGCTTGATTTTTGAAAAAATGGGGAAACACCCCCTAAAATTCAAGGAATTTTTAATGAAAATGATCCCATCAGATTCAGCGTAACCGAAAGCCCTATTGTGGAACGTTTCAAACTCCCATCTGGAAAAATGTGGAATTTTGTACTTTTTGCAAGAAGAGAGATCATAGGCGCGGGTTTATTTGTTTGTTATGTTTGTTTGTTTTTCCCAGGGTTGATCGTAACGAACCAATAGTCCTAGAATATCGGGAAAAGACTCATTCAAACGGAATTAAAAGCTCTAGTGCCCTTTTTAAGTGACCAAAAAGATTGGAGGGCAACTAGACCTCCTCACCCCCTTTTCTCCTTAAAGCTGTCCAATTAAAAATTTTGAGATAGCCACTTTGTTCCGGGGGGGGGGCAGAATTCTTATACAATTTTTTTTTGTCTTATTTCCTTTTTGCTGATCCAATTTTACATGTGGAGATGATAAGGGGAGTTGTCTGAGGGAAATTTTTACCAGGTTGGGATTGTCTAGATTATCTTTCCATAATACACTCTTGAGGGCAGTCTGTCTTCAGGCATGCGTAGAACATGACCCAAATGTGTCCATCTTCGATTCTTCATAACTTCGGTCACAATGGGTTGGTTCGTTTTCAGCCGTATTTCCCTATTAGTAATTTTCTGCTGCCACATGAATTGAGGATCCTTCGAAGGCAAATGTTTTCAAATCCAAGGATACGTTTCTCCAGTTCTTGGTTGAGTTTCCAACATTCACTGGCGTACATCAATATAGACAGCACATTGCTGTTGAACAGGTGCAATTTTAATCGAAGTGAGTACTTGTTACTTCTCCAAATTGGTGTCAGTATGTTGAAGACACCTGATGCTTGTCCAATCTTTCTCTTGATTTCAAATGTTATATCTCCAGTATTCTTTTTCTAGCTTCATAAGTATTTAAATTCTTGGACCTGTTCAACAGTTTTATCGGAGCATTGAACAGCTAAGGGGGAGCCAGACGTGGACATACTTTTTGATTTGTCGACATTGATCGACAATCCGACCTCTCGGGCTTTTTGTGAGATTTCATTGAATAGCAGCTGTAATCGGTGTTTGGCGTCTTCTAGCAATACTATATCATCTGGAAAGTCATGTGCAAGTTGCTTGCTGTTGACGCTTACTCCATAGCCCGTAGATTGTTTGAGTACATAGTCCATTACTATTGTAAATAAAAGTGGTGATAATACCACATGCAGAATGTTTACTTAAAATAAATTTGTTTTACGTGATCGTGTAATCAAATTATATCATTTAGAGGTATTTTTCGATCGAGCGAGGCCTTGCTCTTTACTTAAATTTTGTTACCACGAACTTTTTTTTATTCAAAGCTCTCTTAAATGCAAGGGAGGCTGCCATCCCCTCACACCCCGTTATCTAACTTGAAGTTTATATACTCCTCAGTATGAAGCTAGGATAGGAGGTGAGTACCCCCCTCCAAAAAAGCTGCACAATTATCTTAATGGTTGAATTGGACTTGAGTATACACTACTAAACTATAACTGCTTATGACTACGACTAATTCCAACTGCGACTGCGACTGTGACTGTGACTACCTGCAGTGCAAACACCCTTGACTGTTCCTGAAACATTACCTTAGTAGCTTGGTCTTCGTAACTTGGATGCAAATGGTATCTTTTCTATATCCCACTCAAAATTCCCTGAAGTTTCAGCTTAATACCCTTGGCCTTTTTTGAGATACCAGGGATCAAATATTCCCTACTTCCCCAATAGTATGCTATATGTAGATCCTATATGTAGAACACTAGAAAATTGTGTAATTTGCAAGCCTTGCCCTGGGGACTCTGGGGGTTATGGCATCACCAGAGAAATAGTTATTAGACCTTTTGACTATTCTAAACAATATGACTTTTTTCAAAATTTCTATCATTATTAAGGGAGAGGACCTCCTTTAAAAATGGAAAAGTGGGCTGTTGCTGCCCTCCGAAAACCTTTCAACATACCCTTCAAAATACTCCAAAAGTTTCTTAGACATTGCTGATTCGCCCTTTTGGCACAACCAGAATGCACTTAGTGTGTTCTGATTTTAGTCAACACCCCCTCAACATTTCCTGAAACTTTCACCTTGATACCTTACGACTTTTTTGGAGAACCAGAGTCAAACATTCCCCTCATTTTCCCAATCGCAATTCCTATTTGTAAACAACGGGCACCTTGCATAACTTACACCCCTTTCCCCAGGGGCTGTGGTGGGCCATGTCATCTCCATTGGTACAGTTATTTAACTTCTAAACTATTTTGAATAAAACTGCTATCTCAACATTTTGATCTGTTGTCTTTCCGAGGAGGGTAGCTAGAGAGGGCGTGGGAAATGAGTAGGTTGTCTTCCCATAACATCTTACTTTTAAAAATGTGCTAGAACCTTCAATTTTAGTCAAATGAGTCCTGTCCAAAGTTTCTACGACCTTTTTCGTGGCTTTAGAACAAGTTTCTACGACCCATATGACGTGGCTTTAGAACAAAAAATAAATAAAGAACATATCAAAGCTTTATGGCTCTTTATTTTAGGCAAAGTTTGAGCATTGGCTATAATTAGTCAATAAACTACATCAGTTAAAGGGGACTATAATGAAGTCTTCAAATAGGGGCTAAATTCTTCCAGAAAAGTGTATTGCTATAAAAATCATGTTCGCTTAGAGTGCACACTTATGAAATTATTCTTATCAAATTGTGTAGCCAGGGATTTTAAAAATATTTAGGCAGTATCGTTAAATCGGTTTTTGAAGGTACACATTTCAAAATATTAGTTCAAAAAAAACTTTCCGAATAAGAGGTTTTTCAAGGAAAAGTAAATGCCATATTATACTTAAGATCGGCAGAAATAAGTTCCTATAATTGTTCAAATTCAAAAACGACCGGAAGTTGAACGATCTAATGAAATATACCTAAAATATGATAAAAATATAGTACTTTATTGGGCTATATATTTGCACATTAGGAGGGAGGAGTGTTGTAAAGTATAGCGGGTCTGCATGCCTAATGTGTTGCCTAATGGTACAATTATTCCGCATATCATGTAGTAAGAATTGTTTTCTAACTTCACACTGTCCAAATAACTTACACCCCCCCTCTAATGTGTAAACATATAGCCTAAATTATATATGTTCCATTTCTTCTGTCACTCCTCTTTGTCTTGCCTCAGGCTAAGCTGAAAGAAACTAACAAAAACCGGGTCTGCTATGCGCAAATGAATGAACAACTTGAGCGGTAGGGGGTATTTCATAGAAGTAACTGTAATTTTTTTTTTCCTTTGCTTCTTTTTCAAAAGTACAGCCTTTTGCCATTGCGTTTTATTCAACTTCGTAGCCTCATCATTTTGTATGCTTCAATCGTTTCGATATAATTTAACTAGATTCAACTTGAAAAAATAGTCTTTTAACTTTCAGATGCCAAGGAAATGGAAGATATAGTACAGTTTATATACGACTCCGGTGAAAAATGGAGAGTCATTTCTACAGAACTCCGTTGTGTTCAAGCAATGCTTGAGGAAGTTTTGGGATACTGGCGACACTGGACTCCAGTCTGCAGTGATCTAAAAGAATGGCTAAAAAAAGCAAATGAAGCTCTTAATTTTCCTGATGATGAACGATTAGAATTTTTTCAGGTATTCGCCTACTGTTATTCTCTAGTTAGACATTCGTTCTAATCAAATCATCTGTTTTTGAATCGAAGCATCTTATGGTTTGGTATTAATAGATAAAGCTAAATTGTCTGACTAACTACGCAAAGGCTGGTAATTGGTTGGTAAACTGAAAAACTTGTAAACCTGCTGTATAAGAGGCTAAGGATGCAATAAAGCAGTGTCTGAGTAGTCTGTTTTTTCAGTTTACTATGTCCAATTGTTTTTTTTTCTTCAATTTTTGTTAACTTACTATGAAGAAAGATCTAATTAAGACTCCTGTATTGGTATTGATTTTTCTGTCTATTTAGTTTTTTTTTTAAGTTATATTTGCTAAAACTGGTTGTTTTTGCTTAGTATGGTAAACAGGCAAAAGGTAAATATCTGACTTTAAAATGCAGCAGAATAACCATTTTTGCATTTGAATAAATTGATGGAAAAAAATTTTTCTTATGGAAGTACAGAGAGAAGCTGACGCTTAAACTAACAAAACTATTGCTTCGCAGATTGTGTAAGGTATATCTACAAAACTAGCTCAAATAAACTGATACTCAGGACTCGTGATATTTTTGAATATGTGTGAAAATCTGAAAACTATAACTTTACTGAAAACGTAAAACCAAACCATACTCCCAAGAAAACAAACAGGATATTCTCTTATGAGCGGAAAGTTCTAGGAGCAGCTTGCAGAAAATAAAAAACTAATAATATAAGCGTCTGAATACTCTTTCACCAACCATGATTTCAGTAAATTTTGATTAATAATTAAAAAGAAAAAAAGCTGAACCAGGCTCATATAAAAGCACTAGTTTCTAGAATTCCACAGATATTGGAAAAGATCACGAGTCACTTTATTTCAGCTAGTTTTGTAGACATATCTTGCATGATCTGTGAAGCAATAATTTTGTTCGTTTAAGTTTCAACTTTGTTCTTTACTTCCGTAAGAAAAATTTCCGCAAGTGATAAATGTTTTCAATTATTCCAAAACACATCACAGCGAATGGGTCTTGTTTAGCTGCAGTACTTCCTATTAAATTCAATGAATGGTTATCATAATTTACAAATAATGCTTTATGATTTTTTTTCCATTATTCTTTGTTGAGCGTCAGCTGTTTGGCCTGTCAGCGTGGCACCGGTGGATTCAGGGAGCCGAGGGCACACCCCCGATTTTTTCTGACACCCTCTTATCCTGTTTTTGTCTTTTTTACTTTTTTTTAAGAATAAATTTGTCAATTTGGTCAATTATTGGCACCTTTGTCACCTTGACCCCCCCCAAATTTTGCTCGTTGGCGCCCTTGTCACGTTGGGCCTCCCCAAAGATTTTTCTCTAGATTGGCCACTGGACCACGGTAGCATTATAATAACAATGTGACAAGTTCTGCCGTTTTGTGAATCAAATTTCAACGGAATTTTAATTTCTCGAAAATTGCATTTTCGATCGACATTGTATCTTTAGGATATATTTAAATCAAGCATAAAAGACATTCTTTGATGTGAACTTTTTTATTGATAATTTAACATCTACATACCTTACGAATTGGGACATTTGTTCTCAATGAGAGACATCAGGACTTGAATCAAACCAAAATCCTCGTTTATTAGTTGATTTCGAACTGTAGATGCCAGAAGATGAATGAATTCATTTTGAAATCATAGTGACAAATAAGGTATAGTTTTTGGAGTTTCTGTTAAGGTGATTCACTAGTAGCGTATCAAACTGAGTTACAAATCTAAGTAAACAGTGGGTTTCCTACATTTTTACCATCTTGAAGTGGTAGTTTTTCAACATAGCCACGTTGAGAAATATTTTGTATAATTAAATACCCCAAGCAAGTTACAATTCTTTGCTATGCGCCCCCCCTATTTTGAAAATCAGGAGAATTTTCTCAGGGTTGTAGCTTTTGATGGGTAACATTAAAACTTAACATTAAATTTTATATATTTGGAATCAGCATCAAAAGCCAATTCTTTCGATGTATCAATTGTTATCAATATTCTGTAGTTTAGAGGTTCGGCTACTACTGGGCCGAGTCGCTCCTTACCTACAGTTCGTTACCATGAATTGTTTAAAATTCTGATTGTTTAAAATTTTAAATATTAACTATTGTAACAATATTTTTTGTAAAGGTGAAATCATTAAAGCATTTTGTCAGCTGTTTTTCTGAGTGTCAAGTCATTCGTCATGTCATTTTGTTTGGACAGTGCAATTAAACCGAGAATGTGTAGGTGACAATTTGGCACTAGCTAAACATTTATGATGAAAAGGAATTTTTAATCGCTGTATTGTCATATTGAGCTTAAACAAATAGAAAGGCAAATGCCTTTGGGTACCGTGATCATTAATGTATTGTCTACTCATTATGCTCTAACAAGAACATTCAAGTTGTTCATCGATGTTTTTTTGGAAGATAAAAGTGATTGAGTTTAATTTCATATCAACATCAATTTTATTTATGGCTTAAGTGGTAATATTGGCTCTAAAGTGATTGATTTTCATTTGCCAGGGTGTTACTTGGATGCCTCTTGGGAGGGTTCTGGGATGTTACTGGGATGCCTCTTGGGAGGGTTCTGGGGTGTTACTTGGATACCTCTTGGGAGGGTTCTAACTTCTAACGATAAAAAATATCGTGTGTAGGTAATGTCTAATAGAAAAAATTACCTTAAAAATACTCTTTTTGGCTCACAGTTCGTGAGCCAAATTGCTTATTTGTTGCGGAAGCGGATGAAAATTTTTCTCCAGGAGAAGGGTAAATAAACTTTAAAAACTCATCGAAAGTTTGGTTTGGTCATGTTTGGGTTAGGTTTATGTGTATTTTTGTTACGTTTTTCCGAATCGACCAAAAATTTCGAGAGGGAAGAATTCCAATACAAAAGTACGGCTATATATTGGGAGACAAATTTATCGTAATACTAAAAAATCATTTTTAAAGACGTTGCTGGTTAAAGGGTACCATGCAGGGGCATAGCTCCAGCACTTTTATGGAGGGGGCAAGAGGGGCCCACATCCGGAGAGTCGATGGAAATGGGATATATAATAATTATCTTTCCAAATTTTTGTGGGAAGGGCAAATGCCCCCTTGTCCCCCACCCCCTGATGACGCCACTTTTTCCATGAGAGGAAAAAAAACATCGGCCGTGATATCACTTACTTAATCTATAAACATTTGCTTATGCTTGAAATTTTATATATTTTTTTGCTCACTTGTTCACGATTGAAAATACAGTTAAGGCAAATAAGGTCTTGATATCTCTTGAAAAAAACATGTTATCCTCTCTGCCATTGACAGGTTAAATATGGATAACATGGCTTGTATCTGTCCTTTAAGAAATTGTCGGAATAAAAATAAGGGATGGCCTTTGAATTGGGACCGCCTTAGATTCTCCTGACTTGGGAGTTTGAATACCTAGTGACCTTTACGTTTTATCATCAGAAAATCTGCTTGGTTAAACTGCACTCAATTCAACTAATGAAATTATTAAAACATTTTATATCTTTTTTAAGTTTCAAACGTCCCATCTATATTCAATTTTTCAATGCTCTCTGTCCTTCACGAATTACTTTTATGAAAAAAAAGAACAGCAACAACCCCTCTACACCCCTCTCATACAATCATTTGTCCTCACACCCCTCTACAATCATTGTCTCTAGACATACGCAGAGCTTTTGAAATAAATGATCTTCTTTTCTTCAGGACTTGGGGAAATGGAAGGAGAAATACCAGCTATTTAGTGACACGTCAACATTTTTGGCTGCAACCTGTGAAAGCTCAGTAGGAAAAGAAGTTCATGAAAATTATGTTGAAGTTTCTAACAAATGGGAAGATCTTTTTAAGGTAAGATGTTATTGTAATAGAAAGGAAGATCTTTTTGTATTTTTATGCATTTACACCTCTAAAACTATTATTCTTTTTCTTTTCCTATCCTATATGAATAAAAAAAAGTTATCTCTTCGATAACCCGCCATGAGAATTATCAAGGATCTTTTCCAGAATATTTTTTGGAAATACGTGTAAAAACGCAAAGATACAGATATTAGATGCGTAGGCTAGTCTAGAAAGAAAAACTCAGAAAATAGTTATTTATCGTAATATGTAATAACAATATGTTGTCTTTGTAATAACGATTGTTGACTACATCATAGGTATCCACACTCATTCGGCGTATTGTATGTTTAACAATAATTATTGTCTGCGCAATGTCAGTACAATAAATGAACTGAGTTTTCGTGCATCCACATAGACTTTGATTCGTAGCATCCCCCTGGCGAAACTGATCAATGAGGTCATTATAAACTGACCCACCGTGTTAAGTACAGTTTATTACTTATCACCGCATTTGAACGTGTTTAATAATTGTTTAAGTTTCAGTGACTGGACAATACGGGCCAAACACGTGAAAAATTCAGTAGCCTAGCCATACAATTCAGCTCGCCAAGCTATACAAAAGAAAATTTTCTTCTAATCTGTGTTGGAATGTTTTTTTTTATCAAAAAAACATTTTGATATTTTATCAAAAGTATCTTTGTAATAATGGTGAATAATATATCCTTATTTATTTTTTCTGTCGATATGAGCAATTGAATTGTGCCACATCATTGTTAGTTTACTAACTTTCAACATGCTGGATTCTACGCACTTTCTTGATTTTTTCTCCTTATTTATCCTCTTGAGTAGGCAATTTTATATCCTAAAGGCTGTTTACATAGTGGGTGTTTTTCACTATGTTGCATGTCGTATTCCATATATTCTGTTCGTAGTAATCAGTGCAATGTCCCACAGTTTTATTTTTCAATAGATTTTTTTTTTCAAATGCAAGCTATTGAAATCCGTTCAAAATTAATTTATTGCATCCCGGCGTGGATAGAAGCAACCCTTATGAACTTTCCAGTAAAACGAGAAATCCTATTTTAGGGTCCAAATATGGAATAGTTAATAAACAGGTGCGCACAAGTAGAGCCAAAAGATTTATCTGCTGAAAACCTAGGAAAAGCTCTCGACATCTCTTTGGCAAGGCTATGTGTCTCTATAGATGTCAGTATTGGAGCTCAAGTGATCTCTGAGCTATAATATTTAGTCTTGATTGACTAATCTTTACGTTTTTTAGAGATTTGTTTTGGAAGGAGGGGTAATCCCAAAAAAAGGACAAAATTATAGTTAAAATAATAAAACCATAAAAATTGAGGGAAGGGTAGAAACAAAGCAACCATCGCCCTTATCTCCCTTGTACGCGACTGTGGTTAACACCTGGTAAAGCCTGATTTTGCTTGGATAACTCCGGCTCGAAAAAAACTCATGGGACCATGACCAAACGTGACCGCTTTGCTCTTTTTATACGAGGACACTCCAGAAAATAACTTGTGTTTTTAAATATAAACAAGTGAAGGCATTTTCTTTATTATTATTATTATTGCATACATTTGAAAGCTATACTTTTAACTAGCTCCTCAACATAATATCGGTCAATTTAAGAGATATTAGGGGGGTCAACAGCGTATTATTTCTTCTCTATAAAAATATCCGCTCCTACCCCCAAAGAAATTGCCTTGATCTTCTGGAGAACTTCTCACTAGATCGTTTTTTTTCTTTGCGGGACATACCAAAGACAGTAAGTACGATTTGCTAGCACAAGTGGATAAACAATGAGTTGGGAACCTGCCAGACGCAGAAGACCACTGCCTTTACAGCCACAAAATAAAAGGGAAGTGCTCTAATTCTCAGGTGGGAGCATTTTATGGAAGGGATACGATTAAGCTAGACAGTGTCATGATAAGAGTTGTGGTAAATGTCTTAATTTGAACGAAAACTCAATTTGAAGGGAAAATGACGTAGGAATGCAGTTTTGAATTTATTTACTAAAGAGGATTTTTCTGTTTTTTTTTTTTTTAGGATACTTTATTCAAAAACAGAATTTATTTCGGGATAGCCATTCCAGTGACGAGTAGAGGGAAGATTTATTTGTCTATTGGCTTTAATTAGCTAGAGAGTTGATATAATTTTTAGACCGTTTGTGTCTGATGCAACTGAAAAATGATGACAGAAGTCAGAATTTTCAAAGTAACTTTATAGTAATGAAAGAACGCCGAACATTTCAATCATGTCTCCGATAGCAGCGACAAAGAGAACAATAAAAAGCTGGAGAGACAAAATAAAGTACTATCGACCAATAAAAAACTATGGACGACTCAATAAAAAATTTAAGAAAGCAACAAATAAGACAAACAAAAAACTTTTATTGGCTTAAAATATTTTGTGTGAATTGTTTAGTGTAAATGAGGATTCAGAGGGGGACACTGTTTTTTCATCCAGCATAGTTTCTAAACTTAAAAATTTGCTTGATTTTGACATGCTCTCCTGCGTAATGAGAAACCACTGAAGTGTACTGAGATCTTGCAAGTATTGTTATTTTTTTTTGGAGGGTAGACGAAAGGTATAAAAAAGGCATTGACAAAATAGTACGATCTTACCATATATTATTTAGCAATTGAAAAATTGCCCATTCTATTCAAGATCAATCGCACATTTCAGATTTTTCTTCGCCTGTATATTTTTGAGCTACGAACCACAGTGAAAGAGAGATTTAGATTTGCTAAAAAATCTATTTTGAATATTCAAAAATAATTATATTCCTTAGAAGTAAAGTTTTACAGTACTTTAGCGAACATTATTATGATAATTCAGAAAAGAAAACTATGTTATCAAAATGATACTACTTTCAAGACTGATTATTTATTGATAACTGGTTGAAATGAACAAGTGAAATTAAAAAAAAAATTCTTTGAGTAGAATGTTCATCATTACTTGCATGCTGCAGAGATCCGAAGAAATCGACAAGAATTTCAATCGGGAGTAGATGAAATTCAAAGATGGATCATAAAGGCAGAAGAAATACTATCCAACGGGGACTTCATAAATAATCAAGGTTTTCAGTCATACGAGGCACAACTTCAGGTAAAATATATTATTGTTATGTCACCATTCAGGGGAAATATGCCTAGTCTATGCAATTAACATATATTTTAAAGCTATTTGTCCATACACATATGTGCATGGTTTTCTTAAACGGTGTACATAAAGTCACTAATAATAATAAATTAGCTAGCAGATGTTAGGATAAAGCATTTGCCACCAGGTAATTTTTTTCCTATATTTTCCTCTGAAACACCTTGTATCTTTTATTGTTTAGTTTAGCACTATTAACCCTAAATACAGTTAACCTTAAATATTATTTTCCCAGATATTTTCTACACAAACAGCAGTGAAGAACTTGGGTACCTCTCTAAAGGAGCACTCAGAGTTTGTGTGTGTGACAAACTCGTTTCTAATGAAACGAGGCTCTGACTCTGGCTCTGACTTGAGTGGCGCCCCTCGAGGAAATTATAGCCTAGTAAACGACACAGCATTCGCACGGGACTCTGATTAATGGATAATTCTTCTGGGCTTGGTCTGTTTAGACGGGCATTTTCGGACTGAAAAACCTCTTCCTAGTTAATTCATCTACTATGGATCCCCATAGTAGCATAATATTTGTAGTCATGAATATATAATGAGTCGCAGGTAATAGGCTTGGGACTGTCTGTGCAGGATTTCGACTTTTGTTGATAGAAGAACATCGCTAAGTGCTGAAAACCATGTTGTGACCAAGATGGGAAAAGGATTGTACAAAGCCTCCATTCATACTGGAGGTCTCAGGGACTTCTTACTGTCCGGTTCTAAGCCAGCTTAAGCGCTTCAGTGTAGAGTTGAGAAGATATGTTGATCCCCATCTTGCACTGGTATCCAGGATCATTGCTTTTCCTTAGGCCAAAACAATTTCAATGATTTAGAGAACAAGGAAATCGGAAGTTGGAATGTTACGACGTTAATAAATGACTATTGTATCGACATTTTGACTGACAAATTCAGACGATTCGAGCTGAACTTATTAGGAGTTTCAGAAACTCCTATCCCAGGGGTAGGAAGCAGGAAATTAGGTGATATAAAATTTACTTACTCAGGCAGGAAGGATGGAGTACATAGACTGCGAGTAGGGCTCATGATGAATAAGGAAGCTGCTAAGTCTTGTTTAAACTGGGAAGGTATGCTCATTTTCTGACTAAAAAGTTGAGGGTATCAGTTATAGTAGTAAATGACTGGCGGTGATACTGGCGGTGTATAATGGTTGAGCCGACTGGCGGTGATAGTAGTGACCCAGATTAATTTGACTTACAGTTACAGGAGTAGATAGTCAGAGTCTCAACTAGAAATATGGTGTTTTTACTGAAAGATGCTAACGCCCAGGACGGTAGAAATAGGGATAGATGGTATCCTACCCAAGTTAAATTTGGTGTAGGAAAAGAAAACATTAATGGCCAGAGACTTCTGCAATACTGTAGGTATAACAATCTAGTTATAACCAATATGGTGCTTGATCATAAAATAACCCATAGGTTGACATGATATTTACGTGATGGTAAGACAGCAAACCTTATTGGTTATGTTATAGTAAACCTGAGACTGGCAGGATCAATACAAGGTACTAGGGTATATGCTGTTTTCGATGTTAAAAGTAAAGATCGCCATCTAGTAGTGTCTAGGGTTAATTTAAAGCTGAAATTTCGGAAGGATAATGAGGATTTGAGAGAAACTTGCCAGAAACTGTTCAATACTAAACTTGAGAGTTTAAAATTTGACAATGTGGAAGATGGTTGGAATAATTTTAGAAAAACAATTTGTGAAGTCGCTGATGGTGTCACAGGGAAGAAAGTGAAGACTGCAGCTAGGAATATTAGTGAAAAAGCTTTGAAAATGTTTAATAGAGAGGATAAGAAGCCTCTACAAGAATTATCTCAGTGATAGATCATATGACAACAAAACGAATGTAAAGAAAGTGGAGAAAGTATTAAAATACGAACTAAGGAGGTTTGAAGTGGAGGCCATGGATGAAATTGCCGAAGATTTGGAAGATGGAGGCAGACGGCATAATAGTAAAATATTGTACTGGTATATTAATAAATTGAGAGGGAGTAGTCAATCCGGACATGTCCCATTTAAAGATAGGAACGGGACCACAATTAGTGATAAGGAAAGAGTTAAAGAGACATGGGCGGAACATTTTGAGAATGTGCTAAAATCGAGATACAGTTGCAGGGAAAGACATGGAAGAAAATGAAAAAGTTTGTGATACCCTAGATGTGAAAGAAGATTTGTTTTGTGAGGAAGAATTAGCGACAGTGCTAAAAGGATTAAAAAATAATAAGGCTCCAGGTGCTGATAGTATGGTAAATGACTTTCTTAAATATGGTGGTTTTGAGGTTAGAAATAAGTTACTAAAGATTATGAATATGATTTTTGAAAAGGGGAAGTACCTAACAATTTTAGGAAAACCTTAATTAAACCATTGTGTAAGAAAGGTGATAAGAGTGAGTGTCGTAATTATCGAGGCATTAGTCTGGTTTCTGTAGGTAGCAAATTACTTAGTAATATGATACTTCTTAGACTGAGAGATGCCGTAGACAAAGTTTTAAGAGAATAACAGCGCGGTTTTAGATAAGGTAGAGGGTGTGTTGACCAAATTTTCACTCTTAGGTTAATAATTGAGAAATTTCTTAGTTGTCAAACACCTTTGGCCCTTAGTTTTATAGATTATGAGCAAGCGTTCGATTCTGTTGAAAGAAGAGCTTTAGCAAAGGTCTTATCCTTGCATGGTATACCAAACAAATACATTAGAGTGATTAGTGCTATGTACGAGGATAACACTGCTGCGGTTAAGCTAGGAAATGAGTTTAGCAGCTAGTTTTGTATTAAATCAGGAGTTAAGCAGGGTTGTATTCTATCCCCCTTTATGTGGATCATTTAGATGGAATTTGTCTTAAGGGGCACATGAAAGGCACGGAATCAAATGGGGAGGAAAAACTTTCCTGGACTTAGATTATGCTGATGATTTAAGCATCCTAGATGAAAGTGTGAGTAAAATGAATGAACTTTTAGAGGTTTCGCAAGTTCAGGGTGCTAGAATATCTTTGAAAATTAATGTTAAGAAGACTAAGTCACAAAGGTTAGGAATAATTGAGGATGGAAAGGTGACGTTGGGTAATGAAAAGATTGATCAGGTGGGCAGCTTCACTTACCTTCGTAGTATTATTAGTAAAGACGGTCGGAGCAGTGAAGATGTTAAAAGTGGAATAGCTAAGGCTCAGGGTGTTTTTTTCACAGTTAAAGAAAGTTTGGAAGAATAGAAAGATGAGTCAGTAAACCAAGATTAGAGTATTGGAAGGTACAGTAATTACAGTGGTCAAATATAGCTCTGAAACATAGGCGCTTCGAAAAGCGGATGAAGATTTACTAGATGGCTTCCAGAGAAATTGCTTATGGATTATTCTGGGTACCCCGCTGACTGACCGTATTTCAAAAAGTAGGCTGTACGAAAAATGTGGTTCAATCCCGGTTTCTTGGGCTATAATGAAAGAAAGGTTGAGATGGCTAGGGCACGTTCTGCGGATGAATGATTACCAAAGATTTTCCTTTTCGGCCAACCGTTTAGGGCTAAATGGAAAGCAGGTCATTTTCATCTGGGGTGGGAGGATGTCATAAAGAAAATTTTTAAGGAAATGGGAACTTCATGGGAGGGTGTAAAGATGGAGGCTTTGAATAGGTTGTTTTGGAGAAGTACCGTGCGTAGTTGTTTTAGTCTCAGGTGGCTTGGTGCTGTGGTGAGTTGTTAGTAGTAGTAGTAGTAGTAGTAGTAGTAGTAGTAATAGAAGTGACAAATCATATGACTTGACATTATTAGTATTGGCAAATATAGAAATATGAACAAAGAATTAATTGAAATAGTCAAGCAGTTCTTTTTAAATTTATATTCGAAAAAGCTGTTTCGAAAATTCATTTTGTTCAAGTATTTTAACTGTAATTCCCTCATAAAACATTAATTTAATGTTAGGCAAGCTTTGTTACCAAGTGTGGTGAATAAAAAACTTACCAAATAAAAATTCAGTTGCTCGCGAAAAAAAATTAGTTATTTATCCATTTTTATTAGGTTTCAGATAAACTTTGGAGATTCTGAATTAGATCAATAATCTATTTTTGCCAAATAAACGATTTCCCCGAACCTGAATAAACCTAGAAGAGGGTAGTGGTTTACAGTTGGATTCTTGCCTACCTAGGATTTTGTGATCAAGGACATTCTTGATAGGAAGTTTCTTAAACCAGGAAACTTGGCTGATTTTTTTCTAAACTAGGAAATTTCGCTGAAATTTTGTAAACTAGGAAATTATGGCTGATTAAAAAAATGAGCTGCCATAAAATTGGATATAAACAGGGTATGCTGTGAGAATTATCATAAAATCTTTAGTAAATACATTTTGAGACCGCATTGGCTATCTGTGACGTACAATAAAAACGAAGAAAAAAAAGACAAAATGAAAATAATGGTGATCTTAATCCCGTGAAAAAAAAATGAAAAGAAAAAGAATGAAACTTACAAAGAGAAAGGTAATTGAAGAAATTTTATAGTGTAATGGTTACCAATGAAAATCATTGAGCAAATAATAGAATAATATTAAAAAAGACAAAAACAGAAAATAGTGAACATTCACCCCACTCTTTTGTAAGCCTTACGAAAAAAAGAAATTATAATTTTATCATGTATCCCTAGACTCAATGATAAACTTCGAATATCTTTTCTGGAATCTTTCCGTTTCTTTCAAGAATAAACCAAGATTGAAAGTTAATTTCAATTCTGAGAAAGATAAAACTGACCGTGTTTTTCTATTGATCGTGATTTGATTCTATATTTTCTTTTAAGAAATTCTACATTGACGGAACCCGCTAATAATTGGGATAACATGCAAATAGCTACACGATTAGAAACATTTAACAGATAAATCTCTAAGATCTAAAACTAAAAATATTGATTTTGAATCACCCAGATCATTTCTTCTTTTTGAAGAGGCAACCTTAATTTCCGCAGTAAATGGTTCATCACAATCTTTTAGAAAATATACTTGAAATTAAAAAATACATACAATAAGACTTACTTTGATCAGAAATACAGGGAATATTTCTGTAAATCCTGTTTGCAATAATTTGGTAAGATTTAGCTTACATTCTTTGTCACTTTAAATAAGATCAGTCTTAACACGAATCAAATCAGCAGACGGGCTTCAGTAGTTTCTAGAGAAAGAATCATTGTCCAATCCAAGCTTTGAATGGTCTTTCATTTTTTTTTTTTCAATCTCTTTAATGGTTAGGTACTGTTTACTTCAAAAGGCTATTTTTTTGTTTCACATATGCCCTTTTTCCTCAATTATTTTTTAGCACTGAGGATGTTTAGAAGAAGTCAAATATATTCAAATATATTATATATTTAATATATTATATCAAATATATTATCAAATATATTATATCAAATATATTAAATATATAATCAAATATATTATATATATATATATATATATATATATATATATATATATATATATATATATATATATATATATATATATATATATATATATATATATAAAATATAGTCAAATATATTCGTCAAAATATCTGCTCCATCTTATTCGTTTTTTTTTTTTGAAAATCAGCCCCGTTTTGATTTTATAAAAAAAAAATACCACTTTCCAAAAAAAGAATAAATAATGCAGTATGCCCACAATGACATTTACTTAGGCAGCGCTATTGCACTGCCTATGATATTTTTTTTCGTTTTTTGAAACTTTTTTTTCCCAAATTAAATATCTTAGCATAGATTTTTTTTCTATTTGGTATCTTTTTTGAAGGCCTTACAACAAGAGCTAGAAGAGAGTGATAATTTATGGAAAAACAGCAGTCGAAAATTTCAGTTGTTGGTACAAGAACTTATGCCAGAAGAGGTTGCAAGAATGAATGACCAAATGAAAAAACAAAAAGGTTAGATTATTCGTATGTACTTTTTTTCATACGGCTAAAGAAATTGTTTCAGTTGATCTTGGGTAGACACTAGGGTTTATAATTTTCTTTGTTTTTGTCTATACGCTATATGAATATTTTCTCTTGGTATTTTTTGTGGACAAAGAATAAAAATAGTAATTATTTTGAAGTAAAATTGAAGAACTCGTACTGTTCTTGATAGAACTCAGGCATATATTTTTTTTTGCTATTAAGAATGAAAAGCTTCCGTAGGCAACCTCACTTTTATTTTATAGTTTTCAATTTCTTAATTTTGTTCCTTTAAGATAAAATTAAGGTTCTTTTAATTTTTGACAGCTTCCAGGTCAATTTTTGAAAAAAGGTTTGAAAAATTTATTGAAAAAAGTTTCTCATAGCTTTTGTTAAAACTACTAGTAAGTAAGCAAATATTGTGTTTTCATTTAGTTCAACACTACCCTCAACATTCTCTTAAAGCCTTGCCTTAATACCCTCACATTTTTTGCAGATCCAGGATCAAACATGCCCTGCTTTCCCAGTAACAAATTTTATATGTAAAAAGTGGGCAAGTTGCATAACTGACAGCCCTTGCTGCAAGGGCTGTAGAGGATCATGTCGTTCTTAGAGACATACATGTTTGAATTTTCAAATATTTTGAACAAAATGGGCATCTTTAAATATTGATCAGATGAATGGAGTTGCCAACAACTCCTTTCATGCGATGTACCTTGGTTAAAAAAAAAGAAAATAAACAATACATTAAGCCCACTTCGCCCTTTTTCTTAGGCAGCGCTATTGTGCTGCCTATGAAACCTCATTTGAAGCATGCTACCCGGGGTTTGACAGCTGTAAATGATGAACTAATAACCTTGCCCTTATCTTTCCTGAAGTGGAATATTTTGTGAAAAGAAAAATATCCATATGCGAAGAACACAACTGCTTGATAACTTTTAAAGTTCGCAGATTCAAAACAGTTCACAGTAGCACTGCAGAATTTCTTCATTCCGCTGAAGAAAAATACCTTTCCAAAAGGGTCTAATCAAAACAGTATCAACGGCAACAATTGTTATTGAGGCCAGTAACTAGTTTTGTATGGAAGAACTAAGTCAAACAGTTCGTGGTAATGAACTATATTAAGGAGAGACCCGGCTCAATAGTAACCGAAACTCTAAAAAACAGAATTTCAATGCCAATAGATACATCAAAAGAATTATATTTTTATGTTGATTTTAAATATATGAGTTTCATCAAGTTTAGTCTTACCCATCAAAAGTCACGAGTCTGAGAAAATTTGCTTTATTTTCGAAAAAGGGAGGAACACCCCCTAAAAGGTATAGAATCTTAATGAAAATCATACCATCAGATTTAGCATATCAGTGAACCCTACTGAAGCGTTTGCAAGCTCTTATCTTCACGAATGCGTTTTTATTTGTTTTTTGTTGTTTTTTTTTTCCAGGGATGATCGTATTGACGCAGTGCTCCTAGAATTTAACGAGAGGGCTCAATCGAACTTAAATCAAAGTTATAGTGCACTTTTTACGTGACAAAAATAATTGGAGGCCAAATAGGCCCCCCCCCACGCTCATTTTTCCCAAAGCTATCGGATCAAAATTTTGAGATAGCCATTTTGTTCAGCATAGTCGGAATATTTAATAGCTATGTCCTTGAGGAGGACTTAATCCCCCACAGTCACCGGGGGAAGGGCTGTAAGTTATGAACTTTGCACATTGTTTACATATTGCCTAATATTGGTTATAGGGAGGTAAACTTACGTTTTCGGAGAGGTTTTTTTGGTGGGGGATGGGGGGCTGGGGGAGAGGGTTACGTCGGAGGAACTTTCCATGGATAAATTTTTCATGGGGGAAGAGAATTTCCATGAAGGGGGCGCTGAATTTCCCAGCATTATTTAAAAAGCAATCAGAAATTAAATACATAAAACAAGTTTTTTCAACTGAAATTAAGGAGTAACATTAAAACTCAAAACGAACAGAAATTATTACGTATATGAGGGGTTTCACCCCCTCATCAATGTCTCGCTCTTGACGCTAAAGTATTTTTGATAATTTTAAAAGAGCTATTTATTCTAATTAAACGGCCTTTGTAATTCAGGGGTCATTCTTAAAGAATTGGAACAAAATTTGAACTTTAGCGCAAAGGGCGAGGTATTGACGAGGGGGCGAACCCCTTCATATTATGTATTTGAGTAAGTTCGCCCATTCCTCAATACCTTGCTCTTTACGCTAAAGTTTGAATTTTGTTAAATAATGGCTGATATAAGCAATAAATATTTTTGTTATTTTCCAGCCAATCTTAGCATTTAATTTTACATTAAGCAGCTTCACAACTATGATTTTATGTGATAATAAACCAAAGATATTGTAAGTCTTCGGATTGTTTTTGTTATTAAATATAAAAAAAACAAGTTTTTTTCCAACTGAAAGTAAGGAATGATGTTAAAACTTAAAACGAACATGAATTATTACATATATCTTTTAGATCTTTTCTATCATTGATTTCAGTCATTTGAGAATTCTTCAGCTTGTGACTTCATTTTCATAGAAATAGTTTCGACCTCTTTGGCCGTTTTGTTACTATGCCTTACAAAATTAGTTCCGCAAACATCGCTAATTTAAATTACATGGGAGAATCCTTCCATGGAGAAATTTCTTACATGGGAAGGGAATTTTCCATATATGGGGAGCTGGATTTCCCGAGATTATTTAAAAACGATCAGCAATTAAATAAAAAACAAGTTTTTTCAACTGAAAGTAAGAAGCGACATTAAAACTTAAAATGAACAGAAATATTAAGTATATGATATGGGTTCCTCTCCTCAATAGCTCGCTCTTACGCTAAAGTTTCTTTTTTAACTCTTAAAAGAGGTTATTATTCTAGTTAAACAGCCTTTGTGATCCAGGAGTCATTCTTAAACAACTGGAACAAAAATCAAACTTAAGTTATTATAAGGTTACTATTAGTTAAAAAGGTATAATTAATATGTAAATTTCGTCTTAATTAGTTCGGTGAGGCAAATTCAAAACCTGTATTAATTCAAAAATGTTCAGAAATTAAATAGAAAAAAAACGTTTTTTAGCTGAAAGTAAGGAGCGACATTAAAACTTAAAACGAACAGAAATTATTCCGTATGTAAGAGGGATTGTCCCCTCCTCAACGCCCTGTTCTTTACACTAAAGTTTTTTTTATTGTTTTATAAAGTAGAGTGGTGAGAAAGAGTCAAACTTTAGCATAAAGAGTGGGGCATTGAGGGTGAGGGGACAGTCCCTTTCGTATACGGAATAATTTCTGTTCGTTTTATGTTTTAATGTTGCTACTTACTTTCAGTTAAAAAAA
Organism: Artemia franciscana; assembly: GCF_032884065.1. Classification (NCBI taxonomy): domain Eukaryota; kingdom Metazoa; phylum Arthropoda; class Branchiopoda; order Anostraca; family Artemiidae; genus Artemia; species Artemia franciscana. The sequence continues at coordinate 33,480,077 of NC_088863.1, forward strand.
AACTTTTTTTATTTTATTCTCTTGTCAATAGCCATGTTGACACAAACCAATGTACAAAGTAATAATTTTGATAATAAAATTATTTCCGTCGACCAGCAACAGCCCGAATTGGCTAAAAGCGAATAAGGCTTAGCTATACAGTTAACCCATATGAAAATGTTGATATGAAAATGTATCACGGTGTTTTTTTGGAAGGCAAGTTAGACTTGCCTTCCAAAAGCTTGTAGTTAGACTAGAAGTGAATAGTTTGTATTGGAGAAGGGACTTCTCATTATGTTTGAATAACTGTTTAGTTGTAAGAGTATTAAGGGATGTTTTAAGGGGGATTGCCAGTTTTGCCTGGCATCTTTATTGTTTTCTGTTTTCTACGTTTAATTTTGCCTGTTTAAAGAAAATGTTTGGGAATTTTCAGGTTTGGGTTCCGATTGTCCTTTCAAATGGATTTGAATGAGTTTTTACTTTCGTGATTGTTATTGACACTTTAATTTTTTTTTAGTTTGTCAAAAGTCCCTATTAGTGTTATTTTTATTGTTGTTTATTTTGTTTGTGTTTTTTTTTTATTTTAGAGAGTGAGACGGGGATATTCTTGTTTATATTTTAAGTTAATTAAATAATTTCACTCACAGATTTTATTTTCGTTCAGAATTGGACTTGTATCCAGAAATGTAGGGTAGTGCCGAAAAATCTAATTTTTTTTCTCGGTTTACAGAATCATTAATCAGGATCCATGCAATGATACCTACAAGGATGCAGCTCTACCATCAAATATCAGCTCAACAAGAAGCACTGGATATAGGACTGCGGGACTTGACAAGCTGGATTAATGAAGCTGAAGGTTTGCTTGATCTGCCCTATGGGGCTGGAGGCCAGGAGTACCTTCAACGCCTATATGAGAAACATCAGGTACTAACAGTTAGCTCTATTTTACTTTAGTTTTAACAATCTAATTTAAAAGAAAATTAGACCATTTAATAAAAAAAATCAGGTAGTATTGGTGCTGTGAAAAACAGTTTGCTGTTTTATTTGTCAATTTTAATAATGGAGGCACACTTGGGCCTCGTAAAAGGGGTAAAAGAAAGCACTATTCTCCATCTTTAGTTCCAATAAGTGCACAGAGCGGGGAAGGGTGCATTTTGAAGGCCGAATCAAGGCTAAGAAATGTGCAATGTTGTACCTCCGTCTGGTTACTTCCTCAACTAAGAGGAAAAACTATTTTCCCAAACACTAGTAATACGGAGAAAAAACCCTCCTCTGTAGTTTTGATGCTTAAATGAAGAAGAGGTCAAGCTAAAGGGAGTTGAAGAAATAAAATTGTTAAGAAATAGACAAGAAAACAAATAGTGACAACAGTCATGTAGAGTTGCTGGAGTTCATTGCAACGCTTGTATGTTGGTAAAGTGAAAATCTATATCCAAAGATGATAGAGGAATCAACTTTGGGCATTATATATTTTTAAAGTTTGACAAATGATTACCTTAATACCTGAATCATATCATTTTTTCTATTTATTTTATTCAGTAACTGATTTTTCTCCAGTTTCTCTGTAAAAAATTTGGTATGAAAAAATACATTCGTCGTATTTCCTGTAATTTGTCACAATCAGATGTTGGCAAAAAAAAGAAAGAAAAAAGAATGAAGCTAAGCCTATTGAAGACGGGAAAATTTTTTCTCGAATTCCAGAAGTTTCGTGTTTTATTAAAAGATTATTTGGGCATTATTAGTCTGTTGCCATATAATAAAAAAAAAATCAAGACTATAATCCCTATTTGCTGAAATGAAGCCCAAACATGGCGTTTTCAATTGCATTAGAATAATATTAGTCTAATTATAAATTCAACTTTTGTCAAACTTTGCAGTGATAACAAAGTTCCCCCTAGTTTTTTTTTCCAAAAAGATTGAGAGACTGTGAGGTTCACCAAAAGCATTCTTTGTCATACCAAAAGATATCACTGATAATGTTGAATAGTTCTTTTTTTTTTACAAAATATTTAATACAAGATATTGAGAAAGTACTTTTATACGAAAGTCTGTTATACGAAAGGTTTACTTTTTGGAAGATTCATAAAAGTATTAGAACTTCAATGAACTATAGAAATTCATAGTTTATATTCTTTTTAGGGATTCTTCTCCAGGATGCTCTACTATAAGTCAATGTTGGATAGCCTTAACAAAATATTTGGTAGCATTGTTAAGGCTCTTGGCTCTTCAGGTGTGTCAGCAACTGACAACTTCAGAAGCAAGGTTGGTGAGCTGGAAAATCGGCTACAAAATGTAGCAAACAAAGCCCATGGAAGAGAACTGGTATGGATTTCTTATATTCTTTGAACTTAGAATTTTAGGCTAGTAGTATGAAACAGTTAGAAAACAAGGTTTCAATACAGCTGAATATCAATAGTGAGAATAAACTAGAAAAAAACAGACTTTTTTTGTTACTTGAGCACTACACTTTGTGTCGTTTCTGATATTTAACCAACACTTACTTCCTTATTTGTTACTGCAAAATTTGCCAAGGATAAATTTACTAGACCACCTTAAAATCTTTTTTTTGCTATGAATTTCTTACTTTTTTAGAGTTTTTTTTTATTATATATATATTTATTTGTATATATATATATATATATATATATATATATATATATATATATATATATATATATATATACACACATATATATATATAAACATATATATATATATATATATATATATATATATATATATATATATATATACATACATATATATATAGTATATATATATATATATATATATATATATATATATATATATATGTATATATATATATATATATATATATATATATATATATATATATATATATATATATATATACATATATATAGTATATATATATATATATATGTATGTATATATATATATATATATATATATATATATATATATATATATATATATATATATATATATATATATATATATATATATATATATATATATATATATATATATATATAGAAAGGAAATAAAAATAAAAGTTGAGTAATAATTTCGGAAGGGTTGCAAGGGTTTTTTTCAATTTAGAGAAATTAAACAAAAAGAACATGAATTTGGGTTCCTTTCAGCTAGTTATAATGCACAGAAGTAATACGATATTTATGGATAAATACAAAAAGAAAACCGTCAAGGCACTACTAAGCAGTAAAACAGTTGGCTACAAGAAGAAGATTTTGAATACGCCAAATAAAGGCGGAGGAAAAAAAGTATTTCTTTTTTTAATCATTATTTTCAGTAACATGCACAGTAATATTTTAAGTGATTTTTAACACTAATTACTATTTTTCTAAATTATGTCATTCTTCTTCACAATTTGATATCTGGATTTGTCTTTTCTTAGCAATTGAATAATCTGACTAACATTTTCACTTTTGGATTAACAGTATTAAAACAGAAAACAATTGATAACTTTAAAAGCCTTATTGCCTGCAAATTGATTTTCTTTTTATTAGTTGTAGCTTATATTTATGCAAGAAATCTATCTAGAGATATTTTCCTAACGAAATTGTTTTGTTTTTCCTCTTATATATGAGATACTAGCTTTCCTATTTTATGAAGTAGAAAAATAGAGAATATTCTCAAAAGAACGGATCTTGCTAGAAAAATAAGTCTCAAATCGTAATTCATGTGACTGTAATGCATTCGGTGGATAAATGACCTGATAAAAAAAGCTCTGAAAGAAAAGCTCTTTTATACCAAACGTCGGTAGACAAAGGGGGCGACCTTCAAGGTAGCTAAACTAGCTACTTGCAGAGTAGCTACTAGCTATTGGCTCAGAGCAGCTAATCTAGCTACTCTGATTTAGCCAGGAATTCATTTTAGAAAGCAGTCATAATCATTTCTGGGACATTGTAACTATGGATAAAGGGCTCCATTTTGACAAAGGAGAGAAGGGGGAGTTTTAAGACCTTACCTTGCTCCTTTGCAAGTACCCTAGCTGTGATAGACACATAAGTTTGAAGAGGATAGGTATTAAGCATCTAAATATAGAAGGAGATTCTTGGGTATTTTCTCTCAAACGTTTTTATAATTTTGGGTCATTACAAAGGTTCTTTTTACTCGTAAAGAAATTTGTCATAAAACTTGTTTGTCACAATAGCAAGTCAGCAAATACTAATTTAGATTTGTAGTGCTAGCTAAGAAGATGGTTGTAAATACATATGGATTGATCTATCTGTCGTTGCAAAGTAAGAAAATTATTGTTCTAATTTGAAATGTAGTATAAATTTTGAGTGAGCCTCCCCATATTTTTTGCCGTTCTTTGTATTTTTATAGGTCTACAAAGAAGGACTGCGCTGCTGGCAAAATTATCAAGAAAGTCTTCGTGCCATAAGCTCATGGCTCCAGACCGCCGAATCTTTGGCTGGGGAGAAAAGTATTGATAGCAAGCAAGTAATGGAGATGCACAAGGTAGGAAATACACAATATTGCCAGCTCTTCTTGAATTCCATGATAGATTCTGCAACTGATTTTTCTTCTCCGATTGAATCCTACAAAACTCATGCTATACTAACCTTCTAAAATATGTCATTTATCATTAAAAAATAGAAAAAGAAAAGAAATGTAGCTGTCTGTTGTCTGGAGGGATAATAAAAAGACAAAACAAAAATTGTAAGAAACGGAAGCTAGTTCCCTTCGTGTGCACACATACTTTTATTCGGTATAAATATTCAAGGATTCAAGTTTCCTACCTGTTTATATCAATTACTAGCTGTTGGGGTGGCGCTTCGCGCCACCCCAACACCTAGTTGGTGGGGCGCTTCGCGCCCCCCCAAGCCCCCCCGCGCGCGTAAGTCGTTACGCGCCATATTAGTTACGCGCCATTGTAGTTTGTGTCCCTGTGTCCCACCTGTGAATATAGATAGATTTATATATGTGTTTCAAACTACGTAAAAATTGCGAATATACAACATTCTTGGCTTTCCCATTGTCTGTCCATATACAAAGCCGTATGTACTAATAATGACGTCATATGCAAACGCTCTTTTTACAAACAAACAAACATGCATACACACAACTCGTTTTTATATAGATAGATAGATACAATACAAATTAACTACGTAAAACTTGTGAATATACAACAGTCTTCGCTGTCCCATTGTCTGTGCG